>NC_057943.1:40308915-40461415 GCF_018555375.3 Anguilla rostrata | reverse complement strand
TGGTAATTAATCACAATTTCTTATCCATGTACAGTAACAGTGAAACCTAAGTGTTGTTCTATGAAAGAATGCTGTAATAAACATATTATCACACAAGTATCATACTGAAGGGTGAAATATATTCCAGCTGCAGGCACAGCCTTAACATTTTGGCCCTAAATGCAGGGTTCTGAAGGACAATGTCAGGGCAGGCCCAAAAAGGTCGAATGGAAATCCTCCATTTCTGTCCTTTCTCCAGAAAGAAAGCAGGGGAACAACCAATATGATTTTTTAAATTATTATTTAATGAAGCTTAGGTACAGCAAATCGTATGATAATCACTGTAAGAGCTGATACACCCGTTCCCTTTGTAAGCTGTGCTTTCCATACTGCATAATGTGCTGCTGAAAAGCTGGAATTGACCTCTGCTTCGCCAATAAATATTTCTGCTACTCAGACTCACTGAACCATTAAAAGCAAAACCTGTAATTTGCATGCCATAAACATTGTTACACATAAGTTGCTATTATATGTTCATGTGTCATAATCCAAATGATTGCACTGAAGGAAACCAGGTAAGCGGTCGTTTGAGATTATTGGTGCTTTGTATGTGTGACCTACTTCAGAGAGAGCAGAAAGATAGTCTTCTCTCAGAGACCCATCTAATGAGTTTTCATTTCTGTGCTGAAATGAGATACCCACAGTTTCATATCGTTAATGCTCTTGAAATGAGCTCGAAGGAAACTGGCGGAGGGCACGGCTCTAAACCGCAAACTAGTGTAAAACTCTTTTGACAGTTGAAGAGAGCCAAAATGGGGGATGTCGGAATTAGCGTGCTAGCAGACGCAGATTTTAATGTCATGCTAGTGTGTGCGGTTTAACAGGCAGGAATAATAATAAAAAAAACTGTGAATATCTTTAGTGCAGAATTAGCAGGAGAGGTAATGAAAGAGAGGGGGGTTGAGAAGGTGAAGTGTCAGACCGTCAGTGGAAAGAAGCTTTGTGCAGCTTGAAAAACAGACACCTGAAAACATAGCATGATGAAGAGTGTGTGAGAGAGAGAGAGGGAGAGAGAGAGGGGGGGGAGGGAGAGGAAAAGAGAGATGGACCGCTGGCAGGATGTGGCCGCATGTAGACGAGGCTGCGGTGACATCACTGCCGCAGCACCTGGGGGTCCGGTGGCGGGGGGGTGGGGGGCTGCGGTGGTGGGGGGTGGCGGGGGGTTGGGGTGGGGGCTGCGGTCTGCGGTCTCTGTTCAGATTCACAGCCCGCGTCCTGTCGCGGCGAGATCGGAGTTATTTTGAGGACAGGCACAACAGACAGCAGGAGGAAATGAACCGCGTGCTGCTTCCTGGCGGCCAGACGCACCTGCTCTCTGAACGAGCTGCGATGTCATCAGCGCTGACACACAGCGGCTCATTTGATGATGCCAAATTTACATAACAAACAAAGTAAAAAGCGGAATTCTGAGTCAACGCAACGTGTTCCTTTTGACTCCATGGTATCGCCGCAACAGCTACACTGCATGTACTGGGAACAGCTGAGTGCTCTTAATCACAGGAACTAAAGGATTTATTGCGAGTCTTTTAACTACAATAGGTGCAGTTCTCAAATATCACCATATTGCATTGAGAGCTATATTATATTAGAGCACCCTCTTTCATTTTAATAGCTCACCCCAAGCTCGCTTCGATTGCTGAAACTGTGGTAATAATGAACATGACAAGCTGGAGAATCGTTACTAAAAAGACACTCTGGGGAGTCTGATTTCGCAGTCTGTTTTCCAAAATGACAGACTGCTCATGACTGAGGTTGGTAATGATAAATTCCACTGCTAATGAAATATCCACGTCTCGGAGGCAAGTGCAGTCTCTCCGCACCCTTGTGTTTGCTGGGGACGGGCAGACGTTGCATTATTCATTCGCGTCAGTGCGTCCGGTTACGCAATCTTCCGTCTCGGCACAAGAGAACCTCGACGGAGGGGGGACGAGGCGAAGCCTGACCCACTTACCGGCGGGCTGGCGCTTTCGTGGCGGAGAGACTGGAGGGACCGGCCCTGGAAACCCGTCTCGTGTCCCCAGCCTTCCCTCCATCCCTCCCTGACGACCGCTGGCTCCCTCAGATGTACCTAGCAGTAGCGACGGTTCCCCACTAGGGGGCGAATAAGATCGGCACTTTTCTGTCCTCGCAGTACTTTTCATATAAAGTTTTTTTTTTCTTCAAGGGATGAATAAATTACCAACGCTGGCAGCACACGGTATATCTTTGAAAAGAGAGTGAGAGAGTAGAGCCTGAAGAATTCTAAAATGATGAAAAAAGATGATTCATGGAACGATATTAATCTAAGAGCGAACTGTTAACAGCCAATTTAGTAAGTACGTCCTTGTTTAAATGGAAATTTGGCCACAGTTGCTGATTCAGTGCAAAACAGTATTTCATGATTTAATGTGACTTTTGAATGTAAGGATCCATAATACCTTCCTCATAGCTCTTGTAGATTGTTTCTGCAGGCTCCAACTAAGATTTTTTCTTTGTTAAGACTTGTGACAGATCGTCAGATGACTGACAGCTGCGTTGATTGCTGATGATGAGTCTTGGTCCTCCTTTGTCTAATTCAGCTATGCTTTTTACTCTTTCAGATCAAGTCTAATTCCCCAAAAATTCTCAATTCAGATGATTATGTGGTGTAATTTTTTGGGTTTATGAATTTATTTCATTGTTGAGGGTAGTCCTGTATTTTACCAGGTAAAGCCCCATTGAGATTAACTATATCTCTTTTTTATGTGTGACCTTTTTGATTATAAAATAAGCATAAGTTGGGTCTTCAGCTCCCACACAATTGGTGATCCCATACTGGTATTGAATATTGGATACAAGTGACAACTTTAGCCAATTAGAAGCAGGCTTTGCATAAACCATATTTCCAACTGCTCTTAATGTAATTCACAAGTATTGTTTCATTATCTATCTATTCCAGCATCTAGACCTCCCACGGGATAATTCTTAGCCTCTGGTTAGCTTCAACCTTGTGTTGGTATAATTGTGTCTCTCAAGGGGAGGTTGGAATTATAATGAAAGAAATAAAGATCTACTTGGACTCAGATGCAATCATCCTGCATGCCTGAATCATTCTGTCCAATAATAAATGGAGATTAAACAGTCATGCAGTGTATCTGACAAGAATATAGAGATCAGGCAAAGACTGTATGCTGTATATTACATTGTGAAACAGTGAGAAAATTTACATCTGTTTACATCAATGCTGTTGATTTGAAATTCAGCTTCTCTTTTAAACCATCAGAGGCTTGAATGTTTAATTAATTAGCTGGGAGTGTTTCCTTTAGGGAAAATATGTATCTTGCATTTTGATGGCGTCGATGAAAACCTTGTAACTCTATAAGCCTTATAGAAAATAAAGAATTGATAGGTTACATGGTGTTTTAAGTCACAGAGCCATCAACCATTGAGAGCCAAGTACACAACAGATGATGTTAGCCTTATTCTCTTTGTGTGTATCAATTTCAAAAGTGGAAAAAGGGGGATACAAGCAGCTTTTATGACCCGGACATACAAGTGTGTAATATATTAGAATCCCTTTGTATAATACAAATAATATAATCCCAGAGCCATTGTGCTGCTTTTGCATGCTAGGCTTGCTGCTGCTCACAGAATTACGCTCACCCTCCACCACCCCAGTTTACACCTGTTGATTGGATCCGCTTCTAGGTACTGGGGGGGTTAATATTTCTCCTGTTAGTGGGGGAGGTGTAGCGTGCCCCCGCTGGTACATGCACAGAAGTGCCTAAAGCAGTTCCATTCAGGGCCAAACCAAAAAGTATTACTTTGCATTTTTCCACAGTTATATTCATAAAGATGTCACTTAAATCAGATGCACAGGTCCCCTGGCATAGACAGTGAGTCCATCACAGAACTCCCCTCCCCCTCCCCGATTCTCTCCCTGCAGTTGCCTGGAGACGGGCGTGTGCTACGACAGCGACGAGGCGAACGCGCGCAGCGTCTCCAGCACGTCCAACCGCTCCTCCCCGCTCTCCTGGCGCTGCGGCCAGTCCAGCCCGCGTCTGCAGGCCGGCGACGCCCCCTCCTCCACGGGGGGCGGGTACCGGGGCGGGCCGGGGGCGGGGCAGTACGCCTCCCACACCATGCCCGCCCGCGTGCCCGGGCGGCCGGGGCACGCGTCCCGCCTGGAGCTCATCCAGAGCCTGGAGGCCGACGACCCCGAGCTCAAGACCGGGTACCTGGGCGACTGCGTCCAGCTGACCAAGAGCCTGCCTGACGAGGAGGAGGAGGAGGAGGAGGACGACGACGACCTGGCCAATGGGTAAGAGTGCCCGGCTCCGCCCCCACGGTCCTATCGCAGAGCGTGTACACTGCTTCGGCCAATCGCATTGCTCTGTTTTTTAATGTGTGGTTTTGGCATCCAGACTTGTAGAATGGCGTAGAACGGTGGCCTTTGTATAACTACAATGGGGGGGGGCGGAGTCTCCAGTCTTGGAGGATCACAGTGTCTGCAGGTTTTCATTTTTTTCCCTTTTATTATAATAATAATAATAATAATAATAATAATAATAATTATTATTATTATTATTATTATCATCATCATAATAAACCTATTTTGTAGAGCGCTTTTCAGGGTAAAAGTTGTTTTGATGCCATAAGTGCTTCATAATAACACAATAAAACAAAATTAATGCATTTAAAAGAAAGAGAGAGAACAATAAAAAGCTACTCAGTAATTAATGAAATATTGTTTAAAATGATGTCTTTAGAAGTTGGTTTGAGCCGTACTAGGTGAAGTGATTAGGTCTTGGGCTCAAAGTGTGTGCATCCTAGTCAGTCAATGACCTAAATTCAGTACTTAAGTACCAGAACACACCACAAACCACCAGACGCTGTGGCCCTACGGAACTGGAGTATGACAGCACTGACGTACAAGACTGCTAGGGAATCAGATCATCTATCTCTTGTCTCTTTTCGTCTGTTACTGTAGCTGCATGAAAAAAAGTGTGGTGAGTTAGTGATATGAAACTTTCCCTGGCGTTATTTCTGGAGGGTGTGAAATCGGTTTCAAGTGAGAAGTGAGAAGTGAAATCTCAGTATTGAGTTTCGGATGCTGTAGTGCACCTGCTGCTGGTTTTGATTGTGGCGGGGCTACGTGATCGCGACCAGAGAAGCCTGCTTTTATAGCCAGACCGTTTGTTTGCTCTCAAGGATTTACTTTTTTATTTTTATTTTTTTGCTGGATCTGTAAAAAAAAAATGTTTAAACCGAACACATTGTCATTGTAGCCCAGATAGCTGCTCTCTGGAGCTGTGGCCATATTGTGTAACTGTGATACATTGAGGGAATCTGCAGTGCTTTCTAAGCATGATAAAGTCTTGTGGTTGCAGAGCCCTGCAGAGTTTCGCTGTGAGTGACAGTGTGTGGTGATGATCTGTGATAGCAGGATGTGGAGGCCAGATCTATGCGAAACATAACTGGATAAAGGAGCCTTTCCAAGCCGCACACGGCTTAGCTCTGCGGTAATGAAGCATATTATGAGGCTCCCCACCAAGATGGCCTTTTCATTGGCACCTGTAGGCCCGTTATGTGTAGTGTAGTCATGGGCCCCCTCGTGGAGCTCAGCTTTGAGCCTGTACTCATAGCATAGCCATGGTCCCTCTCCTGGAGCTTGACTGTGATCCCCTATGTGTAGTGTAGTCATGGGCTCCCTCGCGGAGCTCAGCTTTGAGCCTGTACTCAGAGCATAGCCATGGTCTCTCTCCTGGAGTTTGACTGTGATCCCCTCCTAGTGTAGTCGTGGGCCCCCTTGCGGAGCTCAGCAATGAGCCCCTCTGCAGAGCGTAGCCATGGGCCTCATCATGGAGTTCAACACAGCTGTGAGGAGTGTGACATCACCCTGGCACAAGTGTTCCAAACATACACTCTCCCAGAGGAAGGGTGTTGGCTGGGGAAGTGGTTAGGGCTCTCAGCACTGTGTGTGTGGTCCGTGTGGTGTGTGGTAGGCTAGTCTGAATCCACGGCTGGTGTCTGTAGGCCGATTTGAATCAAATAAGTGCTATTGACCTTTTTTCATGTCATCAAAAAACATGCGTGCGCATTTTGTGATCTGATAATACAACATCAATGTTATCTAGTTTACCAGCTGTTTTTAAAAGCTGTAACAGAAGGTCAACACACTGCACATGTTGCCACTGTATCTTTATACATTTTTAATTCTGGAGTAACATGAATAGCAAACGATGATAGAAAAAATGAGCTTACAAATTGTGGGAGTGGCTGACCTAGGTTCCACCATTAAAAAAAACAGTTTGAGGTATTATGGGGATGATGAGGTTAATGTTGGTAGTATCTCCAGAGCGTCAGCCAGCCTGCCTGCTTGCTCAGGAAAGGCGTACCTTTTCCATCTGTTTCTCTTTAGCCGGGCAGCTGCCTGATTTTCTCATTTTCTGTCTCATTTACTCATTTGAAGCTCTCTTTGTCTCTCTCTCTTTCCCTCCTCTTAAATTCAAATTCACAGTCCGTCTAAAGTCTCCACACACAAACACACACACAAACACGCATACACACACACGCACGCACGCACACACAAACACGCACACACACCCACATACACACACAAACACACACACACACACATATGCACGGGCACACACACACAGGCATACACACACACACACACACACACATGCATACACACACACACACAAGCGCACACACACTCTCTACTCACAGGTACAGACTCAGCTCCAGTCCTTGTGCAGTGGGGTTTTACATCAAACAGCACACCGTGTGTAGTAAGGGCCACACCTTGCTCTTTCACTAACAAAGAGACTGCAGGAGGGAGGGAGAGAAGGAGGGAGAGTATGTGTAAGAGAGTGAAAGAGGGGGAAAGAGAGAAGGAGAGTAGGGTACATAGAGGGAGTGAGTGAGAGGTAGACACACTTAGAGAGAAGTTTGCATCCTCTGCCTGTTTATGCGGCCCAAATTAGCTTTCAAAGGGGAACAGTTATTGGATTTGGAGAGACATACTGGGCCTGGCACACAATTGGATGCTTTTGACACCGCAGGAACTCCCCTGATCCCTTGGTTGACCACACATGCATGTGCATCCTATCCAGGCCAGTGAACGCACTACTGTGACCATGTTCCTTTGTGGAGGAAGGACGTCCTATATCACAGGTGACCTGTGACACTGTTTGGGGTCACATTGGACTCAATTTTCATTGGTCGATCCTGGAAGCCCCCCCTCCCCTCAACTCTCATCCCCCATGGCTGTTCTGGGATGTCGGCATCTGTCAGCGCAGCCTCAGGTTGCCAAGGTGACTGTGAGCGTCGCCATAGGAACTCTGACATACCTGCTGTACCCCCAACTGCATATACGTTACTAACGTTAAGGAAGACACTGAGACAGGGGAAGGGCCTTGGGTTTCGAATGGAGGACGAGTGCGTTGAGTGGGTTGGGTCAAACCTTCTCACCTTGACCTTGTGTGAGTAGGAACCAGCCATTCTCTGTTGCTCATACTGTCTGTCAGCTGCCTTAGCTACCAAAGAGAAGCTCTTGGAAGCAATGTGTATAGCAGATATACCCATATGGAAGAGAAATATACAACAATGAATATGTTTTATTTCACTGATATATATATATATATATATATATATATAATTATTTTATTTTATTTTTTAAAATCAGGCATGAGCACAGCAATAATTTGAAGATTTACCCTATGTAGTGTGCAATATTATGTTATGATCTGGATGACGTGTTTTGGTTCAGGACTCTGCTGTGTATTTCAGTACGGTGTGAGCATACAGAGTGGATCACTGCACACGCCATAACTGCATTACATGTTTATGCCTCGCTGTAAACATTCAGGCCCCAAACTAAACTGAACGGACACGTGAGCAGCATCACCCTTCCATCACCGTCGCGGTAAACGGGCTGATCGAATCTCAGGCCCCGCGTAACGAATCTGAATCACGGGACAGCGCTTTCTCACGGTGCTTCTAGGCACCGATTCCAGGCCTCGTGATTCGATATCACAAGGAAAGGACGTGGACGTTGCGTGATACGGCGCCGTCGCGCCAGCTGAAGAGCTGTGAATGCTTCGGTCTGCTGTCCGTTAGGTCTGCTCGGCCGGCCGATTCCGGCTGGCGGTTTTGCCCGTCGGTATCCTTACGATTCGCTGGACTGAGTGACCTTTGACCCCGTTGTCTCTGACCTCCTCAGCGTTGCCGCTCAAACTCGCTTGTGACGGCAAAAGGAGAGAAAGAGTCCTGTTCTCCTTCCCATCCCTCCATCCCTCCATCCCTACCCTGTGCTGTATTTCAGTGTACAGTGGGGCATAAGTGCTGCATTACAACCCAGCAGCCTTCTGGTAAAAGTACTGTATTACAACCCAGCAGCCTTCTGGTAAAAGTGCTGTATTACAACCCAGCGGCCATCTGGTAAAAGTGCTGTATTACAACCCAGCGGCCATCTGGTAAAACTGCTGTATTACAACCCAGCAGCCTTCTGGTAAAAGTGCTGTATTACAACCCAGCAGCCTTCTGGTAAAAGTGCTGTATTACAACCCAGCAGCCTTCTGGTAAAAGTGCTGTATTACAACCCAGCAGCCTTCTGGTAAAAGTGCTGTATTACAACCCAGCAGCCTTCTGGTAAAAGTGCTGTATTACAACCCTGCAGCCTTCTGGTAAAAGTGCTGTATTACAACCCAGCAGCCTTCTGGAAAGTGCTGTATTACAACCAGCGCCTTTGGTAAAAGTGCTGTATTACAACCCAGCAGCCTTCTGGTAAGTGCTGTATTACAACCAGCAGCCTTCTGGTAAAAGTGCTGATTACAACCCACGGCCATCTGGTAAAAGTCTGTATTACAACCCAGCGGCCATCTGGTAAAACTGCTGTCTACAACCCAGCACGCCTTCTGACAAGTGCTGTTACAACCCAGCGGCCTCTGGTAAAGTGCTGTATTACAACCAGCAGCCTTCTGGTAATGCTGTATTACAACCCAGCAGCTTCTGTAAAGTGCTGATTACAACCCAGCACCTTCTGGTAAAAGTGCTGTAGTACACCCAGCAGCCTTCTGTAAAGTGCTGTATTACAACCCTCCAGCCTTCTGGTAAAGTGCTGTATTACAACCCGCAGCTCTGGTAAAGTGCTGTATTCAACCCAGCAGCCTCTGGTAAAGTGCTGTATTAACCCAGCCTTCTGGTAAGTGCTGTATTACAACCTGCAGCCTTCATGTAAGTGCTGTATCTACAACCCAGCCCTTCTGTATAAGTGCTGTGGATTACACCCAGCAGCCTTCTGGTAAAGTCTGTATTCAACCCGTGCCTTCTGGTAAAGTGCTGTAAACAACCCAGCAGCTTCTGGTTAAAGTGCTGTATTACAACCCTCAGCTTCTGGTAAAAGTGCTGTATTACAACCCAGCAGCCTCTGGTAAAAGTGCTGTATTACACCCACAGCTTTGTAAAAGTGCTGTATTACAACCCTGCAGCCTTCTGGTAAAAGTGCTGTATTACAACCCAGCAGCCTTCTGGTAAAAGTTCTGCATTACAACCCTGCAGCCTTTTGAGGGAAGATTTTCTCTCAGGCGATTATTGGCTTAATGGAAGCAAAGCGTTAAATTTACTTCCTCCAGGATCTGTGTGGAAGCCGGTGGAGGGAAATTCTCCCTGGTTTTTGTTGCTGTTCCAGCCTGGCTGTTCTCCTCTCTCTCCCAGCCTGGCTGTTCTCCTTTCTCTCCCAGCATCACTGTTCTCCTCTCTCTTCCAGCCTGGCTGTTCTCCTCTCCCTCCCAGCCTGGCTGTTCTCCTCTCCCTCCCAGCCTGGCTGTTCTCCTCTCCCTCCGAGCCTGGCTGTTCTCCTCTCCCTCCCAGCCTGGCTGTTCTCCTCTCCCTCCCAGTGATGTGTGTGGGATCCTGGATCGCAATCTCTCTCTCTCTCTCTCTCCCTCTGCTGGGAGACACACGGCAGTTTAGTTTACTTATTCAGACGTGCATGCGGTCAAACACCACCGCAATGCAGCGATGGTTCAAATCCTGCTGTAATGTGAAAATCCCCCTCGTACTAAACACGGGTAAAATGAAAGCCATGCCATAAGAGCGCTTATCACATGATAAATGAACACCTAGTTATTTCAATGAAATGGCTGACGGCTTTAAAATATTGCTTTATAATACATGCGCAGTGCAATCAATGTGAAAGCAGCTGGACCGGACTGGCTTGGCAGCCAGAAATGCTCTCTCTTTTTTTTTTTTTTAGAGCACATACTCCTCCTTATGGCTGAAAAACTCCAATGTGGTTCTGTTGCTGTAATGACTATTGATTGCCTGTTTGCTCCCAAGTGTGAGTGCAGAAGATTGATTAAGGACGTGTGCGTGTGTGTGTGTGTGTGTGTGTGCGTGTGTGTGTGTGCGTGTGCGTGTGTGTGTGTGTGTGTGTGTGTGTGTGTGTGTGTGTGTGTGTGTGTGTGTGTGGGGTGTGTGTGTGCGCGCGCGTGTGTGTGTGTGTGCGTGTGTGTGTGTGCACATGTGTCAGTCTCACAGACTGACTCCAATCACTGCGGCCCTCTTATCGCTGAGACGGCCCATGTGGATTATGCGTTATCACCGTGCCAGTCCCACACCTCTTTGTCAGAGTTCGGTTTCTTTCCGCAGATTAGGGAGAGGTTAATCCCACAGCTGTCTGCTGGCTGTCTAGAGGGACTGTGATAATCTCCGTTTTTTTTCTTATTCTATGGTATGTGCTTTGGGTCACACCTCCACTGACTAAACTGCTAACAGGGCCTGATCGAAAAAATAAATAAATAAATAAAAAATCGCCCATTCAGACCTACTTCAGCTCAAAGTCTTTAGTCCGTAATTCGCCTGGTTTTCTCTGCATCCTCGGTTTTTACGACGTGCAGAACCTGTGTCTTATGTTCTCGCAGTGCTCAGTCAAAGCAGTTAAGCAGTGCAGTCTCTGGCGCAGGGCTCTGGTCATGTAATCGACTCGATTCCATGTCCCTGATGCTAGCGGCCGATTGGGGGCCTGTAGTTTACTCTCCCGGTCCACGCTGTGGGTTCGACCGCAGTTTGAGTGGGAAAAAGGCGCGCGGAGGGTCATTTCATCGCCCTGAGTGATGGAGTAATGGGTCAGAGGGGTTATGGGTAATGCGCTGACCAGCCCTGAGAAGGGTCATGTGACAACCCCCCAATATACACACACCCACAGACATGTGAGCGTTCACACACAAACAATACATTGCAATACCTTTATTCATTCATTAAGGACTCACTCATTAATTGGAAATTACCCTAATTATATACACAGCATATGATATACCTTCCCCTACCATCAGACATCGTATATACGCACAGCACAACCTTATACACACTCAGAAGGTATATTTTTAGTATAGACTGTGTAAGGGAAAACACGTTAACGTACTGTCACCTCACAGTAGTTAAACAGGATTCTGCACTGGCCTGAGTAAATTATTAATGACAGGTTACAAAGCTTCCATCGACTGAATTTTCTAGAAGGCACATCTGGGAGGGTAGAAGGTATTGTGTTCATCCCTTGTGTGGAACATGATGTTAGACTATTTTGTTACTCAGACCCATGTTCCACACAATGGGATGTGGTCACACTTCTAAATTTTGGACTTTTTTTTCCATTCCCTGGATGCAATTACCTAAAGTCAAAACGATGCAACTCAAATGGAGAACAGGTTTCACACTTCACGTTTCTGCTTCAAAAGCCTGCTGAAAACAGTAAATAAATAAATTTGGTCATTTGAGGCTAACACTGTCAGTTATGGTTATGCATTTTGGAGCCGTGGCATTTGAGGTCTGACATTTTAGGTTATTCTGTATTAAATCCCATTTAGGGAGCATTTGTGATCTGAATTATGGTAAAAATTAAAAATTAAAAATCTGACATATGGTCTCAAGGTCTGCTTGACTCCTGTCCACTCCTCAAATATATTTTTTATGAGACTGTGAAACCCTGCCTTGCTCCTGGAAGCTGTTTATCTCAGAGTTGTGTTCTTCATTCACTTTTTAAATCCTTCAATCAATCATATAGTCTTCAATATTAACTGTTTTTTCCAGTTTAAAGTTTTTGCAGGGAATGAATCAAAAATGAAATCGAAAATTTCACACATTATTTCACGCATTATTGACGGCTGGGACCCTGCTGTGGGGGGTGGGGGGGGCTCGGAGGGGTGGAGGGGTTCTGCTGAAGGCTCGGCCCCGCCCAGCGGACGCTGCTGCCGCGCTCTCATAGGAGGGGCTCCGAAAGCCCGCACGCGCTCTCTCTCTGCGGCAGGAGCGGCACAGCCGGTCACCATGGCAACCCCCGCTCCCCGAGCCACACTACAGCGTTTTTAGATCAGTCCAGTCTGGCGTGTGTGTGTGTGTATGTGTGTGTGTGTGCGTATTAGCTACATTTGATATACACACACACAGCACCCCTGCCCCCCCCCCCCACACACACACACACTCACACACAAAATCATAGACACACAAAAACCTGCCAGGGGCATGTAATTAATGTATTTCCTATTGTTGAAATGGATCTGTGCGTGAGGTCCACTGTAATTGTGACTGACTTGCTTGACTCTGCTTTTTCTGGCTGTGGGTGTTTTAATCCACTGCTGTTTGCTACCTTAGAAATAATCTGCTCTGTCAGCAAAGATCTGGCCTATCATGAATCTGATAGCATTTTGAGCCATGAAAAAGGAGACAATAGATGAGCAGCAGATGACTTTCTTTTGAATAACTAAAGGGGCTCAACTTTGTCCCTTTGTCCTGGCGTGACAGATGGTTACTTGATGAATGTAACAGTGCTATTCTATAAGAGAACAGTACATCTCCCAGATGTATACCAAATGTTGGCATGGTGTGAAAGATATATGTGCTTTTTTTCAAAGTACTGTAGAATAGGTCTGTGTTACCCTCACTTTGAATAAGGACACAAACACACTACTGTATCAATACAAACAGAAGCTCTGCAGGGACCTGAAGTCCAGCATTGCTATGGACCTGTAATATGTTAATAATATTATGTCCTACTTACGAATGGCTGTTTTTTTATGGCTGGTCTGCGCAGAGGAAGGACATTGTAATGTAGCGCACATGTAAAACACCCATAAGCCCCTCATGTCCACAATAGAGGACAAATAAAGAGCCCCTCGGCTTAATGCACCCAGCTGGTCCCGGCTGTGCCGTCACCGTGGCAACCGCGACAAAGCTTCCCGCGCCACTCCGAAATCAATCTGCTCCAGATCGGGGACCCCCGAGGGAGAGGAGAGGTGTGTGTGTGTGTGTGTGTGTGTGTGTGTGTGTGTGTGTGTGAGAGCGTGTGCGCGTGTGTGAGCGTGTGTGTGTGTGTGTGTGTGAGCGCGCGCGTGTGTGTGTGTGTGTGTGTGTGAGCGTGTGCGCGTGTGCGCGTGTGTGAGCGTGTGTTTGTGTGTGTGTGTGTGGGTGTGTGTGTGTGAGCGTGTGTGAGCGTGTGTGTGTGTGTGTGTGTGAGCGTGTGTGTGTGTGTGTGTGTGTGAGCGTGTGCGTGTGTGTGAGCATGTGTGTGTGTGTGTGAGCGTGTGTGTGTGTATGTGTGTGAGCGTGTGTGTGTGTGTGAGCGTGTGTGTGTGTGTGTATGTGTGAGTGTGTGTGTGTGTGTGTGTGTGTGTGCGAATGTGCGTGTGTGTGTGTGTGTGTGTGTGTGTGTGTGAGTGCGTGTGAGTGTGTGTGTGTGGGTGAGTGTGTGTGTGTGAGCGTGTGTGTGTGTGTATGTGTGAGCGTGTGCGTGTGTGTGTATGTGTGTGTATTTGTGTATGTGCGTGTGTGTGCTTGAGTGTACGTGTGTGTGTATGTAGATGACTGTGTGTGTGTGTGAGTGCACGTGCATGCTCGTGTGTGTGTGTGTGAGTGCACGTGCGTGCTCGTGTGTGCGTGTGTGTATGTGTGCACGTGCGTGTTTGTGTGTGTGCAGATGTGTGTGTGTGTGTGCATGTGTGTGTGTATGTGTGCACATGTGTGTTTGTGTGTTAGGTGTGTGTGTGTGTGTGTGTGTATGTGTGTATGTGTGCACATGTGTGTTTGTGTGTGTGTGTGTGTGTGAGTAATATACAAGAGAGGGTCTGTCAAGCTTCCATGTGATGTGAGTCTGTTCTGATGATTTAACTTCATTACTGAAGAGTGTCATACAGACTGCATATGTGATGCAAGGTACAATCCAGCTCTGGCATAATAGAGCCAGCGTCACCGCCAGCTCCGCTCTGCCTCTCCTACCCAATCTCCCCCTTCCCAGCAGCCTCTGCTGCAGCCGACCGCCAGATCAATACCGCCGCTGCGTGTCTTTAGAGCCGCCCTCAGCGCCGGCAACGGGCCTCGACCCGCCCGCATGCGTACGTTTCGTCTGCTGGCGGGTTGCCGTGACAACAGGTAGCCTAGCGGCTCGCTCCGTATGGATGTGGGAGACGGCTGGTAACCGGGACGACGTGTCTCTAAACCGCGGACAGAACCTGGGGCACGTGTTAAAGACCCGTGCAGACAGGGGGGGAGGTCGTGCAAACCCCATGCAGGTTAAATGGCATTCGGACCCGAGACCTGACATACTCGCATCACTTCCTGTCGTTCCAGACCTCCCTCTTCCTTTCGGACCGGGCACTTTGACCCACAGGGCACATTGTGGGTGTGCTGAACAGAGATCTTAGGCGTTCTTTCATAATGACCAGCGCTATCTGCCTCCTCGACAACGCTAGGCCACCTGTTTGGTGTTTCTTTGTGTGCTTGATCTATGTATTGTGAAACAAAATTGAATGTGTTGTGTTTTTCAGTGCCTAGGTGAGGCCAAAGACAATTTCCCAACCTTGGTTGGACAATAAAGTTCTATTTTAGTCTAATTTGAGCAGTGCTACAAAGACAGTTGTGGGCCAAGTCTAGGGGATATATTTTACCCACCATCAGGAGGCTAAGCTCTGTGTAACTGGGTCTGGGAAGGACAGCCATCCAGCAGGCTCCCTCTTAATTACAACACTCCTTTCAGGAACATTAACTTATTAAACACTGGAGGGGGAACTGCCTCCAGACAAGGAAGTCAAAATAAGCGCCCCCCTTCTCCCCCACCCTGTTAATGCTACCCATGTGTTAAATCTGGGGCGGAGTATTGGCCTTTTGTCCTGTCGAGTGGATAGCTGTGGATGACGGCCGTCAGATCGTCCGCCATCACTGTGATCCTCAAAACGGGACTGTCTGTAACCCAGGAGAGATGAACGGCTCCTGCTCTCAAATCAGTTAAATCCTGCCAGCTATTAACGAACAAAAGGCACTGACACACTGACCTTAAGAAGGTCTACGTGTTATTTTCTCATTTTAGCAGCAGATGTGAATTTTCTCAGGTGATATACGTGTGTGTTTATCCAGTGGAATTTTAACTGAAGCGGGTTTTAGATGCAAATACACAGCACCTGGCCCAAGGGAGCAATGAACAAGTCCACATTATCCTTCCTTAACCACTCAACGACACTATGATTTAAAAAAAATGTATGGTCATGCACTTTAAAATGTGATCGATCGATTTGTGATCTGTGTCCAGTCGGAGCTCTGGAAGCCGTTGTCGGTCTTCCTCAGTGCGTTCTGAGAAACGCTTGCTCCTTCGTGGCGGGCGACCCGTCTTCCTTAGAGCGGAGACGGACGGTGCCCTGCGTGCTACGAGCGCTAACCGTGCACGCGTGTGACATCATCAGGAGGTCTGGGAGCCGAGATGAGGCTGTTTCTGCGCCACGCCCACGGGAGCAGAGAAACGGGGGTCAGCGTGACCCCCAGCTGCTCGTGTACTTCCTGAATCGCCGTGGCTGACTTCCTGTCCCGCTGAATCGGCTGATGAATCGCCACGGCGGCCGGACGATCTCCCAGAATGCCTCCATTGTGTGGCGGAGTGATCGCTTGCCCAAATGTGTTCGCCTACCGCAGTGCTGCTTACGGCTCAGATTTTGGCTCAAAGCAATATACTGCCCCTGAAGTGGAAACTGTTTTCTGGAATCAAAAATCTAGTATATTTCCATTCCATACACTTGCATACGCACACGCATGTGCTTGCACACTCACAGAAAAATTTACAAATGTGGCTCTGATTTAATTTCATTGAAAGATAATAATAGGCTTTCCATTTTTGTGTTTTTTCTCGCTTGAGCTGCACGCGCTCAGACCCGGGTGAAGCACTCATTTCCTCGTTGTGTTGTCATGGCTCCCCCCCCTCTCCCCCCGTCGTCTTTCGAGGCGTCGCACTCGCCGGACTCCGGTTCCCAATTTCCTGTTTCCTGGCGGTAACGGGGCCCTTTCGCTGGGCCGACGCGGCGTTGTTTTCCCCGGGGCCAGATTGCGTATCTCCGGCGGGATCTCCGGGAACGCTGCGCGGGTCACCCCTTCGCCGGAAACCCCAGGAATGCGGCTCGAACCTCGCTCGGGGTCGGCGGTTTAAGAAGTCTCTTCCTCAGCGTAGAGTAGGGGTGCGCTCCATCCCCAGGGGGGGTTGGTGTGTCAGCACAGCAGGGACGAGGTAGGGGAGCGCCCGGGTGTACTGAGCCCTCAGCTGGGTGGAGGGGGGGTTACCAAGTGAGTCTGTACTGAACGTGTCCGAAACGTGGATCTAGACCGTCACTGATCGTTCTTTCCCAAACACATACACACACACACACACACACACACACATGGGTGGTAGCAGTATGGAGTTTGGGCTTAACTCTGGTCAGTAGCTGAGTGGAGTTTGGGCCTAACTCTGGTCAGTAGCTGAGTGGAGTTTGGGCTTAACTCTGGTCAGTAGCTGAGTGGAGTTTGGGCTTAACTCTGGTCGGTAGCTGAGTGGAGTTTGGGTTTAACTCTGGTCGGTAGCTGAGTGGAGTTTGGGCCTAACTCTGGTCGGTAGCTGAGTGGAGTTTGGGCCTAACTCTGGTCGGTAGCTGAGTGGAGTTTGGGCTTAACTCTGGTCGGTAGCTGAGTGGAGTTTGGGCCTAACTCTGGTCGGTAGCTGAGTGGAGTTTGGGCTTAATTCTGGTCGGTAGCAGAGTTGAGTTGGGTTTAACTCTGTGTGAGTTTGGGCTGAGTTGCATGTCAGTGCCAGTAGGGGGCAGCGCAGTGTGACAGGCCTGTGAGATGCGCTTGGCTGGAAGGGGAGCTTCACGTGGCTCGCCTCGCTGGGTGGACCCGGCTCATTGGCAGATTAAGAGACCGGCCTGGGGTTCGAGACACCCGCTGTTTCCATAGCGTGGCGGCTGGCCTGCTCCCGACCCCAGGAAAATCTTAAGAGGCAAGCTGGAAGTTTCCAGGGATGTGCGGCGGGAATGTTTCTTTTCCAACGGCAGAGGAACCCTGACAGCTGGGGAAACTATGAAGCGGGAACTGTCGTTTGGCCGACGTCTCCTCATTCCTTTCTCTCCGTCCCTCTCTCTCACTCTCTCTCTCTCAACACCTGTCCTGAGCCGTTTGATTTCACTGCTTCACCTGGTTGGTTTTGGCAGGCGTACAGCGAAGTAAATATTTGCCTGATGTTTAGCCGATCTTTCCTTCAGTCAGCAGGCTAGGCTAAAGGGGAAGTGCTGTAGGTCAACAAGGCCAGGCTGAAGTGTTGGTAGCATCTGATAGAAACACTCACCTGATGGACTGTTTTCTTTTAATCAGACTGATTCCCTTTCGATCAGATAAGGACACGAAGGTGACAGTTTGTTCCTACAGAGCTGGAGGTTGAAACTTCAGCTTGCTTGAAAGGAATTCTTGGGAACAGCCCTTTTAATTAAAGATGCCCCCCCCCCGTCTCCTCCCCCTAATTACAGCAGTTATGCATCACTCAGGAGGGAAACTCAATGCAGTAAAACCTTGAACTGTAACACACACACACATGCACGCACACGCACACGCACACACATGCACACACACACATTCAGACACACACACACACGCACTCATGCACACACACACACACACACACACATGCAGACACGCACACACACACACACACACACTCATGCACACACACACACATGCAGACACGCACACACATACACACACACACACACAGGCTCACACATCCCGTGAGCGATATGAGACCTTTAAGCCAGTGCTGTCGTTTAGGGCGGGCGTTATGATAAGACCCTCTCGTTGTTCTCCAGACGGTCGCGTAAACGCTGAAAACACACTGGCAGCCATCCAGGGTTCATGGGTCCAGTGTCAGAGACCCCCTGCCCCCCCGTCCCCCCCGCCCCCCCGCCTGGGGATCAGCGCACGGTGGGGGGGGCAGAGGGGCTCAGATGCAGGAGCGCTCTCACTTTCTCTCACTTTCGCGCTGTTGTGAAACATGAGATACCAGCACAAAAAAAAAAAAGACCCTGTTTGTAATTACACGGGTGGCAAGTTTCTGTCTGGTGCTGATTCCCCGAGCCCCGAGCTCGTGGCTGTTCAGTCCTTTAATGCGAAACGCGTGAATGCACGCCGCACACCTCCTTTTCATCCCCCCCCCCCCTCACTGGGGAGGGAGAGAGATCCCCTGCAGTGAACTTGCCCCCCCCTCAAAAGAAAAGCTCAGCAGATACGCAGGGCATTCTCTAGAGAAACACAGTCTTGCTGCCGCAGTCTTCGAGGCCTTGGCGCATGTTCCAAGCGCTCTATGCCACCTGCTGGGCAGATGATGTCACTGCGCTTTCATCAGGTCCCTTCTGAGGAGGTCGCCGGTCGTTCTTGCGTGTGACCTGCTGGAGTTTCGCGGGTTAAGCCAGCGTGCGCTCGAGGCTTCGAGCTGCAGAGGACAGTTGCTAAGTGAGAACCCTCGCTGCCTACCCCTGAGACGTTCCCGCTAGTCCTCCACAGCTCGTTTGTAGATGGGGTTTAAATGAGCGCTAATCGGGCACTCGAGCTCTTATAGGTGTTAAATTGGCCAACAAATGGAATTTGACTCGCTTTGTTTAGCGATTTCAAGCTCGGGCCCGGCTGTCGAGGGGCCTCGGTGAAGTCACGTCACGCCAGCGGGACCGATGTTGTCGAAACGCTGGCTTGGCCCGGCGGTGACCGTGCGACGTTCCCTGCAGGGTCAGCGCGACATTGCCCTCGCCGCGGCGACGCGGTGAAAAGGACACAGGCGGAGTCGTGGCTGGTGCCGGCCGGGCAGAATTACCAAAGACAAGGGTTTTTTTTCCCCCTGGGCTGATTTTCCCTAGTGCAAAACAGGCATCCCAGGAACAGGATTCCCATCCCCTGTATTAACTCACAGACCCTCCTGTAGGACCTGGAACAGGATCCCCATTCCCTGCATTAACTCACAGACCCTCCTGTAGGACCTGGAACAGGATGCCATCCGTGTTCATAACAACGGCTGAGCCTGCTTGTGTAAAGCAGACACAGGATTGTGGCTTTGTGTCTGCGTGCGAGTGTGTATGTCTGTGTGTATCCGTTTGCATATCTGTGAGCTGTTTGGATATAAATACCATTGTTTTTGTTTGTTTATTTAAGCATGTGTTTGTGTGTTGGTAGGAGAATGTGTGTGTGTGTGTGTGAGAGTGAGAGTGAGAGCGAGAGCGAGAGTGTGTGTCTGTGTTTTGGTAGAGTATGTTCGTGAGTTTCTCTCTGGGTCTTTTTTTCCCTTTTTCTTTTTCTTGTCGTCCTGCTTTCTCCTGGGGAGACCCCACCAGGAGACATTACCAGCTCACTACAGCATGTTGTAATGATTAATGCATCCTTAAACACACACATGCACATACACGCACATGCACGTGCACCCACCCACACACACACACACACGCAAAAACACACACGCCACACACGTGCACACACACACATACCACACACATACACACACACACACACACACACACACACACACACACACACACGCTCAGACAGACACATACGTACACACACAAATGCACACCCACACACACACACACACACACACACAAAAACACACACGCCACACACGTGCACACACACACATACCACACACATACACACACACATACACACACACATACACACACACACACACACACACACACACACACACGCTCAGACAGACACATACGTACACACACAAATGCACACCCACACACACACACACACACACACAAAAACACACACGCCACACACGTGCACACACACACATACCACACACATACACACACACATACACACACACACAACACACACACACACACACACACACACATACACACACACACGCTCAGACAGACACATACGTACACACACACACACACACACGCACACACACACATGCAGACACGCACACATGTACACACTCACGTCCACACACACGCACACACACACACCCTGGACAGTAACTACCCCTAGCTTGGGCCCTGCTGCAGTATTTATCCAGATAAATCATCTCTGCGATCCCTGCCTAATTTCCCCTGTTGCTCTGGCATCTCTGCAGTGTTTTGTTTTTTTTTTTTTGGATCAAAGTCCCGCGGTTTGGAATCCGCCGCTCTGCCCCCTCATCCCGCACGGGACCGCGAGCCAAAAAGATCGATTTCTCCGACGGCGTCCGCTTTGTACGCCGCGGGCCAACGGGGAGCCATCCGTTATTTTTATTACTGCTCGTTCGTTTCCACCTTAAATATGGCCCTCGTTGAAGAGGGAGGGAAGGGACTTTCGCCTAATGTTTCCCATGATGCATCGGGGCCTGCGCTCGCCAATAGGCTATCATTATGCAAAATGCGGTGGACTCCTCCCACTCCACCGGATCCATTCCGCTAGCATCCTCTATTAGCATGAGAACATCACAACCATGTGACAGAGCCCCCCCCCCCCCCGTGAAGTTATTCCTGTTCAGAATGACCTGCAGGGGGGAGCTCATGCATGACAGAGCAGGGGTAGGGTCAGTTAGCATGCTAATGGACCCATGGGGTCTGCCTGTTTGTAGAGGGCAAGCTTGCTGCTCTCCCGCGCAAGGCTTTCTTTCCTGTGGCGTGAAAATAGCCGAGAGGCTTCGGACACCACAGTGGAGTGCTGTGTTAATTGCCCGGCATACGTCTGATACTTCATGTCACTGTGGCTTACAGCAATATTTCCATTGCTTGCCTGTGTCACGCGTACCAGTCGCCATGTTTGAGTCACCTGTTGGTTGACCTCTGACGTGTCACAGTGCGATGCTCCCACAGTGGCGTTCCGTTACGGTATCGCTACGGCAACCCCGAGTTAAAGGCGTCGTGCGATGTGTTTATGCTGGACGATCTCACGTAATAAAAATAAAGTTGCGGTCGCTCTCTTGCCAGCCGGTGCCACGCTCGTTACCTCAGGAATGTTCGTCTCCGCGTTCCTGCGACGCGCCAGATCCGCTGCCGCCTCGCCGCCGCGTGTCGCCGGGGGGCATTGTGGGAACGCCGCGCCGCGCTGGCGGGGCCGCCGCTATGTGTACGCTGGCGGTGACCGCGGCGGGGCGCGAGGGACCCCCCCCGAACGCGAGGAACCGCTATTCGAACTGTCCAGCCGAGAGCCCGGCGGCTGGCGGCCGACCAGCCGGCACCCTCCCCACGAGCCGCCCAGGGGTCAAAGGTCAAGGGTGTGAGGTCACCGGAGGCCTGCGGCTGCAGGGACTCCTTCATCCATATCCACAGTTGCTCAGAGAGTCTGTACTGCATGTAGGTCCCTGAGATAACTAATATTAAGAATAGCTTATTGTCCACTAAATACAGCATTAAATTGACATTTTCAGCTGAATTCCTATTAAATGAAAAATACATGGAAGGGGAAACAACACTTTTAAAAAAGACAACAATATTAAAGACATTTGACAACCATAAATGCCCTCAGTTGAACACTTCCTGGTCACTATAGGCTACGCTCTGCAAATCCCAGATCAGTTTATTGTTGAGAATGGAAATTGCACTCAGGACATATTATTTTTAATAGGATAATTCTTTCTACATTATGATTTTTAAGAACGATTATAGGAACATTAAACCAAGAGGAATCACAACCAGCAGGCACTCCTCCAGCTTGCAGATGCAGTGCCCTGCAGTGAAAATGCTAGGCAGCGTCATAATGCTTTATCATATTAAAAACCTGCTGCGGTTGATGCATCTCATATTCATGTTTTAATGTGTTCTTTTGCCGGCAGTTTAATAGGAAACCTGCTTTGAGGGGCAGGAGTGTTTTCGTTCGCTTGACTGCTGCTGAGCGGCGTTCGCCTGAAGCGGCGTTCGTCTGCAGCGGCGTTCGTCTGCAGCGGCGTTCGTCTGCAGCGGCGTTCGTCTGCAGCGGCGTTCGTCTGCAGCGGCGTTCGCCTGCAGCGGCGTTCGTCTGCAGCGGCGTTCTTTTGTTTTCCCGAGCGAACGCCCGCGGTCGCCGCAGATATCGTTTGCTTCGTCGGTCCGTTTTTTTCTCGCTTTCCGCAGCTCTGACTGAATTCTCTGGCGAGAGAGAGAGAGAGAGAGAGAGAGAGAGAGAGAGAGAGAGAGAGAGAGAGAGTGAGAGAGAGAGAGAGAGAGAGAGAGAGAGAGAGAGAAAGAGAGAGAGCGGTCCTCCTTTGTTTGGCCGAGGAAGCGGCTCTCCTCCGCCACGTTGGCGTATACCGCGTACCGGTTTTCCATTCGAACCCCAAATTATAACCAGGAAGTGCTCTATCAAATCAGAATAACTAATCGAGCGAAACCTCGAAAGCATGCCTAATGCACCACAGGTGAGGCTGGCTACAGTTAGCAATTCCAGAAATGGCAACTGGAGACCGATATTCCAGTTAATCAGCTGCCGGTCTGTGCCCTGGTTTACTACTGAAGGTGCATGTGAACGGGTCATCACTGGACTCAGATTTGAAGATTAGAGCCTGTGGAACTTTATGGTCTACACCTGGAATCGTAAATTACATTGGATTTGCCTCTTCCTGTTTATACGTTTCTGTATATTTACACTGGATAGAGCACAAATAATCAGACTATTCCATGTGCATCGCATCCTGGAGATTTTATTTAGATACCATGTTCCTTTCACATATAATCAAAATGAGAAATGCCACCTGTATCCATCAGAGTCGCTTGCTGTCAGTCGCAGGAATGATTTGAAATGAATTTGTTAGCGAGCACACTTTGTGTAAGAAAACAAGGGGCCCAGCTGTCAGCTTTTCAGTGAAACCTGTTTGGTGAGTTGAAATATTGGCACAGGGACGAAAGACTCCTCCCTGTTTTATTAATTGCAGAACTCCTTGTTTTTAATGAGGAACCATTTTGTTTGTATCGTTCTGGGGAGACTGTGAGCTGGAGCATAGTCTGAAGAGCCGGGCCAGTTAACGTTTTTAACGAGTGTCCATGAGGGGCTGCCACTTTGTCCAGTCAAATTTCCACCATTGTTCCTTCTCCAGAGAGTCCCTATAAACTGACAGTTCCCTGCCAGGGAATTTTTAGTGATCCTCGTTGTGTTGTTCGCAGTTCCCAGAATGAGCCTAAGGGGGCGTGCTAGAGCTCTGTCGATTTTCTTATTATCAGTCATCTCAGGGGTCTCATGGGGACACAGACAGTGGTGTTTCTGCTGTTTTATGGGGACACAGACAGTGATGTTTCTGCTGTTTTATGGGCACACAGACCGTGGTGTTTCTGCTGTTTTATGGGGACACAGACAGTGGTGTTTCTGCTGTTTTATGGGGACACAGACAGTGGTGTTTCTGCTGTTTTATGGGGACACAGACAGTGGTGTTTCTGCTGTTTTATGGGGACACAGACAGTGGTGTTTCTGCTGTTTTATGGGGACACAGACAGTGGTGTTTCTGCTGTTTTATGGGGACACAGACAGCAGTGTTTCTGCTGTTTTATGGGGACACAGACAGTGGTGTTTCTGCTGTTTTATGGGGACACAGACAGCAGTGTTTCTGCTGTTTTATGGGGACACAGACAGTGGTGTTTCTGCTGTTTTATGGGGACACAGACAGTGGTGTTTCTGCTGTTTTATGGGGACACAGACAGTGGTGTGTCTGCTGTTTTATGGGGACACAGACAGTGGTGTTTCTGCTGTTTTATGGGGCTGACAGTCGCGTTTCCTCTAAGCCAAGTTTCATAAATAGGTTTGATTGTTCATTTCGTTAAGAGTCCTGTCATTATGTCACATATTCACACAAATCCTTCAGTTAACTGTACTTGTCTCATAGACAGTTCAGTGAGCAACTAATTAACTTGAATAATTAAGTTTGATGTCGATAATTAAGTTGAGTGCTGAAATTATATTACCCTTTAGCAACTTGTTCAGGGGCGCATAAGAGAACTGCACTAAATCCCTCTACTTGTGCTTTTATACACTTCTAATCACTCATTTCCTTGACAATGCCAGATCAGATCAAGTGGGCTAAAGTTCAGAACTGTATCCAATGAACAGCTCACCAAACCTAATTTTGAGCTGGGTGGGAGGGTAAATCGGCATACGGGGGGCGGGGGGGTCGTCCGTCCCGCAGAGGGGGAGGCCGATGAACAGCCTCTGTGCACCACAAAGCGTCGAATGCGCCGTCCGACACCACCGAAACCCTCTGCAGCACCGACGCGAAGCGCCGCTCTTCTGTTCCCATGCCAACCGCGCATGAACCTTCTCGGTCCTGCCCTGCCTTTGAAAATCAGCCGGGAACCTTTCCCGACTGGAACCTCTGAGACCGGGACCTTTCAGTTTAGGGCAGGTCTGGAGGCGGTGGAGAACGAATGCAATCTGCATGATTAATCTCCATTCGCCTTCGTGTTTGGACCCCCACGAAATGTCAAATGCAGATGAACAATTTACCGGTGGATCCTGGAGCAAACAGGCCAAATCCTGAGACGAACCGCTGGAGTAGAACAGCCGTTTAGCTGGTCCCCCGGGGCGTTTCTAAAAGGGCGGGGTGAAGTTATTTGTGCCGGAGGACGCTTTATTCCGAGACACAATTAACCCGCGGACAGGCCGTCGTAAAAAAAAAAAGGAGCCCTGTCCTCTCTCCAGGTGTGTTTGGGGTGGGACGCGTGGGAACGGAGGTGTGGGGCACACCTGCAGATGTGGGAGGGTGAGGTGTCAATGAGAGCTCGGTGGGGGGTGGGGCGGGGGGGCACGGACCTCGTGAGAGACAGGCCCGTGGTTACCGCCGTCGTCACGGCAACTCAGTGGCCCTCACCCCAAGAGGCCGCGATTACGCGGGAATGCCGTCAAAGGCCTGTCCGCCACGTGAGGTGTGCGGCAGCCTGCCCAGCGGCCATCTTGAGAGGAGAGCTCCTTCGTCTTACTCAAATTCCAAAGCCCTGACCTCATCAGGGTGGCAGCTCATGTTGTGGCCGCATCCCCCTTCTGCCGTGAGCTGGCAGTTAGATCTGAGCTCAACCGAAACGCGTTCGGCAAACAGCTGCTTTTAATGGTGCGTACCGCAGCAGCAGACGCGGTCTGATTTAGGAAAATAATATCCGTCGAATGGATATATTTTGCTCTTAATGTGACCTTATAAAGCAAAGATACACATTGAATCAGAAAATCTTCCATGGAAATTCACCAAAGTGAAACGCAAGCGTGCTATTTTGCCCGAGCCTGTTATTAGCCTCGGGAGCGCCGCGGCTCGGTTAGGTGCTTGCTCTCTGTGCATATTTCCACGTGCCTCAATCGTGCCGTCACCAGGGTAGTTTTATTCATTAGCCCGCCGAAGAATGTTCCTTTGGAACCGTAGGAAAGTGATGTCAAGGGCATGGCTTCAGCAGGGGTGTGTGGGACCATCATCATCATCATCATCATCATCATCATCATCATCATCATCCTCAGCAGACCCAAAGTTTATTGTGGTACAGCATTATGTAAAAGTGAGACCCGAAGGCCAGGAACGGGGTGAGGAGAGGATGAGGTCACGCTGAGTTTTTGTTCCGGAACCTTCTCCGCCGCCGCCGGCCGCGCCGTCTCGCCAGCGCGCTGACAGGTGCTGTTCTGATCCCGTTTTACCCATAAATCTCTCTGTCCGCGCGGGCAGAAATGAGCGGGGGTGTCTAATGAAGGCCTCCGCTGTCCTGTAATCAGACGAGGGGCGACAGCCCAGGCGCGGAGGAAGGCCGGGGTTTTGGGCCGGGTCGCGCCGTGACGTCTGCAAACCGAATTTAACCTGGGGGGCCTGCGGGTGGGGGGCTCCTGTAGCCTAGAAACCTTCCTGGCGTGAGATCTGATCTAAAATGACTGCCGCTGATAACCCTGGCCAGCCTGACGCAGGCTGAACATTTGGAGGGTTGTCAGCACACAAGTGGCCCTTTGAATTTGGTTCTGGGAATTTTATCGATCTGATGATATGTCCACAGCACCATTGATGTACTCATAATCAGGATATGAAAGTGCACACTTTAAAACTAATTGTGGTTTACTTAGAAATAATTTTCATACGTAGGTTTCCTCATGAAATAAAATACATATAGTGCGCTCCACAATGTTTGAGACAAAGCCATGTTTTTTCTTGATTTGGCTCTGTACTCCATACTTTTATATTTGTAATCAAACCATTCATATGTGGTTAAAGTGCAGATTCTCAGCTTTTATCATTAAGGGTATTTCAATTCATTTTTGTTTCCCCATGTAGACATGACTGCACTTTTTATACATAGCCCACCATTCTAGGGAACCATAATGTTTGGGACAAATGGCTTCACAGGAGTTTCTGGTTGGTCAGGTGTGCTCAATCACCTCTTTAGTGCAGGTATAAGAGAGCTTTCAGCATCTAGTCTTGATTCAAGGCTTTTGATTGCCTTTGGAGTCTGTTATTGGCGTTTGTCAAAATGAGGACCAGAGTTGTGCCAAGGAAGGTCAAGGAAGCCATTATGAGGCTGACAAAATATGAAAAACAGTTGGAGACACAGGCCAGACCTTGGGTTTACCAAAGTCAGCTGTTTGGAACACCATTAAGAAGAAAGAGAGCACTGGTGAGCTCAGTAAACACGAAGGGCCAGGGTAGGCCAAGGAAGACTTCTCCAGTTGATGACCAAAGAATTCTTTGAGGGGGCTATGTATATAAAGTGCTGTTATTTATACATGGTAAAACCCAAATGTATCAAAATACCCTTTCATAAAAGCTGAGAATCTACACTTTGACCACATGTGCATTGTTTGATTGAAAATCTAAAACTGTGGGGTACAGAATCAAATCAAGAAAAAAAAGCCTTTTAAACATTATGGAGCTCACTGTGTATTGAAAATGATTGTGGATTTTTTTTTTTTTTTAAACACAAAAAATGAAAAATTCTGTCCCTCTAAAAAGGTCCGCATTTCCTCTCAGTTGTTTTCACCGCGAGCAACTGATCCATTGGGACTGGGAAAAAAAATGTCATAAAATTTGCCCACGGATCTGGGCGTGTGTAAATCGCTGAGCCAAAATGGTCGGAGAGGGGTGCCGCATGGTTTCGCTGAAAGTTAAGGGCCTCTGGAGGGGGTCAAAGCTCTTACTTCTGTTCGGTACGCTGGGGGGTCCAGGAGGACCTGAATGTTTTCCACCCAGCGCCGACATCCAGCCTTTCAAAGAGGCCGGTCCAGAAACACGCAGGGGTCAGTCAGGTCACGCATGTTTTTTTTTTTTTTTTACACTGAGGCCCCTTTTCAGAATCGGTCTCAAAAAAAAGTGAGAAATTCCTGTACCCTAAAGGTCAGTTTTCAAAGCGCCGTTCTGACCTACGTTTCCCCCTTGCCGTCGACGAAGGAGATAACGAGGCTCGACTTCGGTGTAAACCGAATCCCATTTAAAATGAAAACAAACACAACGCAGCTTGGCCTTTTGTGTGTTTGTGTGGAAACCGCGGCGGTCGTGTGGGTGGTCTCTCCACTGGGGAAGGTTAGCGGTCGGCTGGGAAACGGGCGGGGCCGTTAAAAACGCGTCTGGGGCCACGTTAGGCCGCGCGCCGGAGACGGACGGGCAGTTTTTCTCCGAGCCTCCGCGCGCGGCGCTCCAAAGCGGAAGCTTTAAAGAACCCGCCTGAGCTGTATTTCAACTGCACCGGCTAACGGCTCCCCCCGGCCCAAGCCCCGGGGAGCGGCTTCAGCCCATCAAACCGTACGGGTCAAAGACAGGCCTGAAGGCCCCCGCGGGGTGCCCTGCCGAGGATTACGGCCGTCCACGTATATGCCCGAATCTGTTAAGCCTTGAAATAGAAAATAGACAATGCTAGGAACTGTCCTAGTAATCATTAAAAAAAACGACAGAAAAGTTTTTATTTGGTTAATGTTTTTTTTCAATCATATTTAAAAGATGATTATTAATAAAATATGCGCTGTCAGACACACCCTTCTCAGGTGCGCTCATTCCAGGCCTTGCTGCTGGTTACCGGGGACTGCTGACACTGGCAGCTTGTGGAAGAGAAGCTGTTTCCCGCTTCATTCCTCCTCCCAGTGGAAGCTAATCTGGGGGAGGGGAACGAGAGTAAAACAGTGAGGTGTGAAAGAAGGTTGAAATGCGCATAAAAAGCATGGAGGGGAGGAATTCCCTTTCCCGCCCCCCCCCCATGCCCCCCCCCCCCCAGCATTCCTGCCTGAGGGGCGAAAGGAGGCCCTGTCACGCACTCTGGGCGGCCCCTGTTTGGGCTGGAGAGCAGAGGGGCCCAGGCCCAAAGGCAGAGAGGGGGAGAGACACAGATTACCCACAGGTCCAGCACAGAGAGGAACAGAGACACAGATTACCCACAGGTCCAGCACAGAGAGGAACAGAGTCACAGATTACCCACAGGTCCAGCACAGAGAGGAACAGAGTCACAGATTACCCACAGGTCCAGCACAGAGAGGAACAGAGTCACAGATTACCCACAGGTCCAGCACAGAGAGGAACAGAGTCACAGATTACCCACAGGTCCAGCACAGAGAGGAACAGAGTCACAGATTACCCACAGGTCCAGCACAGAGAGGAACAGAGTCACAGATTACCCGCAGGTCCAGCACAGAGAGGAACAGAGTCACAGATTACCCACAGGTCCAGCACAGAGAGGAACAGAGTCACAGATTACCCACAGGTCCAGCACAGACAGGAACAGAGACACAGATTATCCACAGGTCCAGCACAGAGGAACAGAGACACAGATTACCCACAGGTCCAGCACAGAGAGGAACAGAAACACAGATTACCCACAGGTCCAGCACAGAGAGGAACAGAGACACATTTTACCCACAGCTCCAGCACAGAGAGGGAGAGACACAGATTACCCACAGGTCCAGCACAGAGAGGAACAGAGACACAGATTACCCACAGGTCCAGCACAGAGAGGAACAGAGACACATTTTACCCACAGGTCCAGCACAGAGAGGGAGAGACACAGATTACCCACAGGTCCAGCACAGAGTAACAGAGACACAGATTACCCACAGGTCCAGCACAGAGAGGAACAGAGACACAGATTACCCACAGGTCCAGCACAGAGAGGAACAGAGACACAGATTAGCCACAGGTCCAGCACAGAGAGGAACAGAGTCACAGATTACCCACAGGTCCAGCACAGAGAGGAACAGAGACACAGATTACCCACAGGTCCGCACAGAGAGGAACAGAGACACAGATTACCCACAGGTCCAGCACAGAGAGGAACAGAGACACAGATTACCCACAGGTCCAGCACAGAGAGGAACAGAGTCACAGATTATCCACAGGTCCAGCACAGAGGAACAGAGACACAGGTTACCCACAGGTCCAGCACAGAGAGGAACAGAGACACAGATTACCCACAGGTCCAGCACAGAGTAACAGAGACACAGATTACCCACAGGTCCAGCACAGAGAGGAACAGAGACACAAATTACCCACAGGTCCAGCACAGAGAGGAACAGAGACACAGATTACCCACAGGTCCAGCACAGAGAGGAACAGAGTCACAGATTACCCACAGGTCCAGCACAGAGAGGAACAGAGTCACAGATTACCCACAGGTCCAGCACAGAGAGGAACAGAGACACAGATTAGCCACAGGTCCAGCACAGAGAGGAACAGAGTCACAGATTACCCACAGGTCCAGCACAGAGAGGAACAGAGACACAGATTACCCACAGGTCCAGCACAGAGAGGAACAGAGACACAGATTACCCACAGGTCCAGCACAGAGAGGAACAGAGACACAGATTACCCACAGGTCCAGCACAGAGGAACAGAGTCACAGATTACCCACAGGTCCAGCACAGAGAGGAACAGAGACACAGATTACCCACAGGTCCAGCACAGAGAGGAACAGGGACACAGATTACCCACAGGTCCAGCACAGAGGAACAGAGTCACAGATTACCCACAGGTCCAGCACAGAGAGGAACAGAGACACAGATTACCCACAGGTCCAGCACAGAAAGGAACAGAGACACAGATTACCCACAGGTTCAGCACAGAGAGGAACAGAGACACAGATTACCCACAGGTCCAGCACAGAGAGGAACAGAGACACAGATTACCCACAGGTCCAGCACAGAGAGGAACAGAGACACAGATTACCCACAGGTCCAGCACAGAGAGGAACAGAGACACAGATTACCCACAGGTCCAGCACAGAGAGGAACAGAGACACAGATTACCCACAGGTCCAGCACAGAGAGGAACAGAGACACAGATTACCCACAGGTCCAGTTTCATTGGGTAAAGCACATGAAGGTCAGGCATGCCTTTTTTTCTCTCTCTCTCTCTCTGTCTATCTGTCTCTCTCTCTTTCTCTTTTCAGACAGCAGCAAACAATGGGAATGTAAAAATAAACACATTCTCCAGACACTCAGAGAGCCAGAATATTAATTTTCTCAAAAAAATAAATAAAGAAATAAAACTAAGGGACATTTTTATTAACATTTATTAATTGATTTTTAAAGCATTGCTCTGGCCACTGATGGAGTGCTTTAGGCCTTTCTTTATTATTATTATTTTTTTAAAGGAGGTGTTGTTTTGTGAGGTTCCCTCCTCTCTGAAAATGGTCTGTACGAGACCTCAATCTTCAGGAGGACGTGCTGACGTTCGAAAGCTTTGGTGTGGGTTTCTCTAGTGTCAAAGCCATTTATAAAGTTCTGTGAGTGTAGGACCACTTCAGCGCTGGCCTTGTCCGTACACAAAAAAGACAAGATCTGGAAAGCTGCAAAGCCTCCTCCACTGGAGGAAAAGAAACACAGTCACTATCCCTCCATAGGAGAATAAAAGCTTGCGGTGCCCAGCTGGTTTTGTCTGTCTTACGGCATTATAATTATTCGAGTAGCATTCTTCTGAATATCTTGGTAAGAGCACAGAAAACGAATCTTGATCCTGTTGGAAAAGTGGAAATAACGTAGTCACTTGTGATTAATTCCATTTTGTGGCCGTAGGAAAATGTGTGTAAATGTATAGGAAACCGTTGCTCTTGGATCAGAGGCTGTTTACCACAGGAGGACAGTGAACGTGGAACGGCAGCAGACGGCAGTACCGCGACTTTCCTGGAAAGCGGTGTTCCGCAGAGGAGCGGACATCCAGACGCTTTCTGCGATTGGACAGTTCGACGCAATGGCGTCCAGACGCTTTCCGCGATTGGACAGTTCGGCGCAATGACGTCTAGACGCTTTCCGCGATTGGACAGTTCGGCACAATGACGTACACATGCTTTCTGTGATTGGACAGTTCGGCGCAATGACGTCCAGACGCTTTCTGTGATTGGACAGTTCGGCACAATGACGTACACACGCTTTCTGTGTTTGGACAGTTTTGCTTGATGACGTCCAGAGGCTTTCTGTGATTGGACAGACGCACGCTCTCGCTGCGGAACCGCCGGGTCTGAACGAGGGCCTGCTCTCCCGCCCCAGCGTAGCGCTGCGTTCTGGTTTTACGCGCGCGTGCGTTAAACTTTATGATGTCCCCGCTCTGGCCTGGCCTTCAGAAGCCCTAAGTGTTTTTTTTTTTTTTGCATATGAAAGCCTCAGCTCTCTCCACCTACTGCGGCTCGGGCAGGAGGCAGTAAATAAAACCACTGCAGGAGCTCGTAAATTCACCCCCAGAAGCCTTTGTAGGAGGCTATTAGGGAGGAAAAAACTAGAAAGCACAAGTACAGCTGTTAACAGGGCTGAACTCTAGGTGTACTGGGCGGGGCTGAACTCTGGGTGTACTGGACGGGGCTGAACTCTGGGTGTACTGGGCGGGGGGGGTGAACTCTGGGTGTACTGGGCGGGGCTGAACTCTGGGTGTAGCGGGCGGGGCTGAACTCTGGGTGTACTGGGCGGGGCTGAACTCTGGGTGTACTGGGCAGGGCTGAACTCTGGGTGTACTGGGCGAGGCTGAACTCTGGGTGTACTGGGCGAGGCTGAACTCTGGGTGTACTGGGCGGGGCTGAACTCTGGGTGTACTGGGCGGGGCTGAACTCTGGGTGTACTGGGCGAGGCTGAACTCTGGGTGTACTGGGCGGGGCTGAACTCTGGGTGTACTGGGCGGGGCTGAACTCTGGGTGTACTGGTCGAGGCTGAACTCTGGGTGTACTGGGCGGGGGGGTGAACTCTGGGTGTACTGGGTGGGGCTGAAGTCTGGGTGTACTGGGCGGGGCTGAACTCTGGGTGTACTGGGCGAGGCTGAACTCTGGTGTACTGGGGGGCTGAACTCTGGGTTACTGGGCGGGCTGACTCTGGGTGTACGGACGAGGCTGAAAATCTGGGTGTACTGTGGGCGGGGCTGAACTCTGGGTGTAGCGGGCGGGGCTGAACTCTGGGTGTACTGGGCAGGGCTAACTCTGGGTGTACTGGGCGGGGCTGAACTCTGGGTGTACTGGGCGGGCGGGGCTGAACTCTGGGTGTACTGGGCAGGGCGCACCTGTTGTCTTTGAGCCGCGTGCGTAGATGGGGAGCTCTTTAATGCGTAAGCTCCGTGCATCGGTGTGTGAAGTGAGACTGTTCGGATTGGCCGGGACGCTTGGAGGCGGGGCCTCTGTTCGGGACCCGACCCTTCCTCCTCGCGGCACGCCCGGAACGGCAGGCCAGGGCCGCTCCGCTCCTCTAGCGCGTGAGCGTGAGCGCGCTCGAAAAGAGAGAAAAAGAAGCGCTTTCTTTCCTCCCGTCGGGAAACGTGTGTGGGAGCGCGAGCTGCTTCTCTGCTCCTCCGTGTTCTCCGTCACAGTGGGAGCCGTCGTGCTGGGCAGAGTGTGGCCGGCGTGCAGGGAGGCCGTAGCCCTCCCGTGCGTGTTTGGGGGGGGTCGGGCACAGAGACACGCTGGATCAATTAGCTGGGGGTTTTTGCCTGGGCTGTCTTCGAGGAGCGATTTCGTACCAGCGAGTATCGTGAGGTTGGGGTGGTAGCGGTGCTGGGGGAGTTTGGAGGGGGGCTCAGATCTTTTGAAGTCCGCTAGGCGTGGAGGAACAGGGCCCTGTCTGAAGGGAGGGAGGGAGGAACGGGTTAGATAACGCGGGTGAGATTTCCCAGGTTCTCCTCCACCTGCAGTTCCGCCTTTTATCTCCCCCCTCCCGGTGACAGATTCCCAGGCGAGGCGAAGCCTCCCTCGCCGCAGCCCGTCCCCCTCCCTCGCCGCAGCCCGTCCCCCTCCCTCGCCGCAGCCCGTCCCATCAGCCCGAGCGAGGAGGTCGTGACGGTCGCTGCATGCTCGCTCTCCGGGGGGGGAGGAAGGGAGAGCGTGAGGCGCGGGGTGCTTTTGTGTAAAGTCTGTGTGAACCCTGCTGCAGGAATGGTAAGCATTTGGTCTTCACGCGGTGTAAAAATGAACTCCGAAAAGAAACAGACTATGGGTTTTAAACAATGGCGCATTGTATCCAAGCCATACTTCAGCATAGGGTGTTTCTGTGTATGTGTGAGTGTGCGCACGGAGGGATGGATGTGTGTGTGCGTGCGTGTGTGTGTGCGTGCGTGTGTGTGTGCGTGCGTGTCTGTGTGAGTGTGTGTGTGCATGCGTGCGTGTGAGCGCTTGTGTCCATGCGTGCGTGTGTGTGCATCAGTGTGTGAGCAGGTTTTGGCTGAAACGTTTTGACGGACGCATTAGTGAACTGGACGATAAACGCGATGCTCCTTCCCTGTCCTTTGCTCCATCTCCCCCCCGGGGTACGGGGGGGGGGGGGTGAGGTTTGGTCCCCGAAGGTCGATGTGGGCACACGCTCCAGCAAATACCAGAACGGAGAGTTCCCCCGAGGGCAGGGGCAAGAAGGGACGAGGGTAGGCGGTGGGGGAGGGGGGACAGGCGCACTTACCCCCCTACCCCCCCGTCCCCGCACCAGGAGATGCTCGGTGAGGGAGGGGGCCGCCATCGAATCGATCAGGATCCCGTTTGTCAGCTCGTCCGCGCCGCCTTTGTGTTTCCCCCCCCCTGGCGTCGGCAGGACCCAATGATGAACTGGCTGTGCCATCAGAGATGCCCGTCACATCCTCTCAGCTCGCACCTGGCATGGGGTGGCATGGGGTGGCACGGGGGGAGGGCACAGAAGGACGATTTTGGGGAAGAAGCTCCTCTTTGTTTTCCCAGAGTTTGAGAGGATCGTCTGTTTTGAAGAGAAGCCATATTCATGAACCCCCTCTCTCACATCCAACCAAATCTTAACTCTTAAGCAACAGGGCAATCATCCCAGCAAATCTCTGACTCAGCAGTCAAACACAATGCTTCATTTACCTCGGTTCGCTCTGCAATGCACACATTCCTTCATGCATTCCTTAATAGAGCATTGCTTTTTCAAAATTGGCCAAGGTCAAAATTTCACGTCAATTTTTACTATTCCAGACATTTTTAATTAATGCTGTAAAATCGGATATCGCTATTGTGGTCGCCAAACCTCTACTGTCAACAGTGCATTAAACTGCACACAATATATTCTCTCATGGCAAAACCAATTAGTCAATGGCAGGAGTTGCCAGAGACACTTCGTAAATCAAACCGTTATGGCAGGAAATAAACGCGATCTCTGAGGAGCTGTTTTACTTCTCAGCCCTTAACGCGTTGATGCAGTACCCTGATTTTTGTAGCCTACAGGATCAACTACAGGGCAATGCTACTTTGAAGTACAAATCTCATAGACGACTAATAAAAAAAGTAAAGAGGTGCCACGTTTTCAAGTCGAATGCAAATGGAGCTCATTCCTTTTTATCTCGCAGTTAATTATCTCTTTGAAAAGGCACAGTCACGGTGACGAGAATGTATTCAAATGAATTGTAAAGCTTTTAAAACGAATTAAGACGATTATGGATCTTCCCTCGCTGAAAATATGTAGATGCAGCGGATGCGCTTTGTGGGTTATATGCGGTAGTTTCGTGAACATTGAAAATCACAGCTGGTTGCGATCAAGAGGAGGAAGGGGAAGGGTGGGCGGGGAGTTTGTGGGTGTTGCCCAACCGTGCCTCCGTTCTCTCCATGTGGGAGAGCGGGCTGCGGTTTTTGTAGTGAAAAAGCATTGAATCTGTACGGGCGCAGCCGCGATACATTTTAAGAAAAGCCGTTTTCAACACGGCGAAGAGAGGTGGGATTCTTACTTTCCGTAGCATGCTTTTGGCAAACACAGCTTTGCGAGGATGAGCGGGCGCGTTCTCAATGGGAAAATGCTGCAGCTGCCGGCTCAGCGCGTTGGAAGGACAATGCACTTTCTTTCAAGGTAAGAGACGGGTCTGATCTGATGAATCTACCAGTACTCCGGCTCTAGCGCTTCTGCCACCGTTGTGTGCGGAGCCGCTGTGGCTTGTCGTGCGAGGTCAGTGGATCTGTCCTACGACGTAGCCTACAATATACGGTTTAAATTGAAGTAAATGCGGGAAAATAATTTCAGCTGTAGTACAGTGCAGTTATCATAACGGATGGAAAATGGAATACGATTATCAGTAGTCTTCATATCGTTGTAGCCGGTGGATTTGCTCACATTTCTTTAGGGAGATTAAAAATGAATTAGGTTAAACGTCATTTTGCATGGGTTCTTTTGCCAATGCATTTAATCTTAAGGGCTGTCTGTTCTCTGTCCTCCAATCTATTGTTTGCATCAGAGTCAGGAAACACTACAAAATCAAGGAAACGCTGTTTCATTGTGTTCGCGGACACGATTTGATGAGCTAATTGTGTGATATTTATCTTAATATCAAAATCCAGCATTTTATACCCGCTCCAGCAGAAATACAACCTGTAAGTTCCCCATAACGATAAAGGATAAGATACAATCAGTTTGTCTCAACAGAATGCAGAATGAATAATGTGATTTCTTTGCTTTGTGTGTAATGAAATTTAGATGTGAATGGCTCTTAGGATGAACAGTTGTTGCATTATGCAAAGATATATTCAAATAGTGTGTGACTGTGTGTTTTGGGAGTGTGGGTTTGTCTTTTGATGAGGAGGACCTCCTAGCTCTTCTGAATACGATGACAAGTGGCACACAGGAATAGTACCTCGGTGCTTGACTGCAGTATTGCTGAGGGTGACCTGGATTCTTCTAGGTTTTCTGTGGGTGGGGATTCAACCTCCGCCCCCCCTTCTCACAGTTTAATTTCCCGTTTTGCGATGTGGAATTACCGGTTTTGTGACAAGCGCATGCACGTTGAACACTTTGGACATTTTTGTACTGTTTATCTTACGCACAAAAATATATTTGCATTACGTTGTACATAATTTTAAGAGACCACAAGCAAATAGGGCACTGGTAATGACAGCTTTAAGAGTTGTATGTTGAGCCAAATGTGATTTATAACTCATGTCTGTTGTGATGAGACTTTGATGAGCCAGATCCGTCTAGAAGAATACTAGCAAAAACGAGGCAACAACGAACCCTCAAGCCCTTAGTCACCCCAGGTCCTGGAAGTGAACTGCACCATATGGGCGAGGACTAGGGCAGCCTGGTCTCAGTGAATTAAGACTGACCCGCTCAGTCATGGATCTCACTCCAGTTTTATTTTACCAAGAAATCTGTTTGCATTAGGCTTAAACATCACTTGTGGCTGACCTCCTCAAGGGCATTGCCTGGACAGGCTAGCATTGACAGGACAGGCTAGCATTGACTGGACAGGCTAGCGTTGACCGGACAGGCTAGCATTGACCGGACAGGCTAGCATTGACCGGACAGCCTAGCATTGACTGGACAGGCTAGCATTGACAGGACAGGCTAGCATTGACTTGACAGGCTAGTGTTGACCGGACAGGCTAGCATTGACCGGACAGGCTAGCATTGACAGGACAGGCTAGCATTGACTGGACAGGCTAGCGTTGACCGGACAGGCTAGCGTTGACCGGACAGGCTAGCATTGACCGGACAGGCTAGCATTGACAGGACAGGCTAGCATTGACTGGACAGAAAGGGGCCCCTAACTACCCCACCCACCCCCCGGTGCAAGCAGGGCTTATTGATTTTGACCTTGGAGTGTGTGTTGTTTTTCCCCCTCCTTTCGGATGGCTGACCCCAGATCAACCCTTTATGTAAACCCATTAGCGTGAGGAAGGGCAATCAAACCGTCAGCCGCGTGGAAACCAAGCGGGTGGAGGCCACAGCTCAGGCTTGGAAAGGCGGCATCGAGGCAGCGATTCCAACGATCCAACGGGGAGAGGGGGCCTCTCACAGTTGGCAGTTTGACCCTTTTATCTGTTTGTTTAAGATTGAGCATTTGTCTTAAACACCTGTCCTTCAAATAATGAAGTTTTTTTTCAAATGGACTTTACAACATGTACCACAAGATTGAGCTGCTTCCACCTGCTTATTACTCTGTCATTGATCGCAAAACTGGTCGTCAACATATCCAATATTTTATCGAATGAACTTTTTATTGTCAAATGGACATTTTTTCCTCCCTCTTAGAGGAATGGCGATATCTTTCCAAATTTTATGAATTCAAATGGTAATGTGTAAAACAAATGCACGTGTCCGTTTCATTTCAAGAGATGCAGACCTGTCCGCATCGTAACATTTACCCTGTTAAACACCCCCTATGGTCTGGTAGGGCCCCGGAGCCTTATTTTGAAGTTGTTAAACTTTACAGTGGGCCTGTATGGGCTAATGGTTTACAGTTTCCTGTTGTGCTGGAGGGAATGCGAGGTCTAAATGAGCCACCAGCGGCTTCTGTTGATGGGGTAAATATGGTATGGTCGCAGAGCTCTTCTTTCCATGCCTGTCACTCGTTTTGTAAATGGGCAAATTGCCACGATGTCAGCACTCTTTGGCTTTAACTGTGAACAGGTGTGAACATGAAAGGGCTAAAGCAGACTACGGTATGGCTTCAGGGACAAAAAGCACAAGGATGACAGGAGGGCTGGATGTCACATTGATCTGTAAAGGTGTGCGTCATTGACTGTAAACATCTACCCACGATGATGGATAGGTATTTCAGGAGCCGTGCCACAGACTGAAAGATGGCGTCTTTGTGGTCATGGTGCCCCAAGGCCGTTTGGTTAGGTGGAATAAACTGTGAAGTCTAACTTTGCAGCTCTCCGTGTCATTGTACAGCTCTGCCATTGGTCCTTCATAACTGGGTCAGAGGACGCAGTTGAGAGCGCCCGTCCCACCTTCGGTTTCCTTTGGATTCGTGGCAGGTGGAGCAGATGGGAGCAGGCTCCCTGGTTTACTGACAGCGGGACCTCCTCGGCCAGACTGTTTACGCGTTTCATCTCTTCAGTTTTGTAATCCTGTTAAGATCTTAGCGCGGTGATGAGAAGAGCGGGGTTCGCTGTAGAGGTCTGGAAGGGGGGTCATGCAGAAATTGTCTCTGAAGAGAGGCCGTGAGACCGAGAGGCACGGGCTGAGCTCGTTTGGGTCCAGGCCGCCCCCTTGGCTCGGCGAGAAGCCTGCCTGGTTTCGTCAAGGTCGTTTGGGCAAGTCGGAGAGGAACACCAGCTGCTGATTACGTTCTGTTGCTCATAGAGAAGGCTTTCTGTTGACGAGGTAAACCCATATTTTCATTAGGCGACAGCTCCCGCTCTTTATGAAGGCCGCTTTGTGCCTTCGTAAGTCAGCTACCGGCTAGGGCGACGACTTCAAAGGCCTGAGACAACATGTCATTAAGCAGTAAAAGTCACCATACAGGAATATTCTGCCTTTTTCTTTTTTTTTTTTGCTTTGGGGTAGAAGCTGCACCCTCCCCTGCCAGCCACAACACCTATTGCCTTAAATGTCCTCTGCTGCTTTACTGTCTGACTGTTCTGTTAAATATTAGCCTAAGTCCATGCAGGCCAGCTTCATTCAAAAGATGTCGGATCGTAGATGCTTGCTCCCTTGAATTAATTTAAGGTCCTTTTCCCCCTTGGGGCATGACTGCTACTGTCTTTAAACTACGAAATGGCAAAAATAATTTACCCATCATGATGTATGATAACAACAGTGATAATATGATTATCTGTGATTAGTGATGACAGGTTTGAGTACGCTTATTGTTTGAGAAATGGAATTCAGCCAACTCAGTATTTCAAAATGCCATCTTACAAGATCGGAAAATGTGCCTAAGTAATTTAATGGTAACAATTCTTTCGGTAGCTTGTTAAATCCTTTTATTAACGGCAGCGGTAACTGACAAGATTGCTGAATTGTAGATACAGACTGTTGGATGAGAAATAAGAATCTTTCACTCCGATGGTTTGATTGTTACTATTGGAGGAAAATGAACTAAGTGGCGGGACACACTGCTTTTATTAAATATGTCAAAGCTTAGTACTTAAAAGGTTAAAAAAAATAAAATAAAAATAATAATCATTTTATTGAATTCGATGTGTTTCAGCATCTTTAGCATTTCTTCCTGCATTTTAGCGCAACATTGGTCTGTAAGCATGACATCGATCTGTAAGTGCGACATCAGTCCTTAACTTAAGCACATCATCTTTCATATCATTCTGTCTTCACATTAGGTAATCAACACACAGCAACCACACATTTTTAATGCCTTTCACGTCACTGACAACCATTTAAAAACAAACAAGCTTTCTTCTCTGTCGATTTGTGGCCCACCAACGCATTGTTGTCTGTTGCCAAAGTTCTTTTGTTTAGTTTTTTACTTCTAACAACGACTCCTCTTTTTGTTCATGGATCACATTCGAAGACATTTGGCTCGATTGGAAATTCGCCTTTCTGCGGGTTTTCTCTTTGGTTTATCTTGGAAAGGTTTAAGTCCCTCTGGGGTTCATAACAACGGTGCCAGCTTCCAGAGCAAAGCCTCGCTCTTGGACTGTGAGGCTGGCCATTGTGCACGCTTCCATCAGGCGAACAAAAAGCCGTTGGTTCCTCCGGTTTCTCTTGTGTGAGCCACCAGCCTCGCTCCTGTTGTTTAGTGCAGTCACCTCACAGCAACCTGCAGAAGACCGGCAGGTTACCTTTGCACTCCCACAAGAGAGGAAACCGATTCTTTATCTTCACCGTGTGCCTTTTTGACCCTTTCTGAGTCGTTAGCATGTTGAACTAATTCTGACCTTGTGTGTGAGAGCTCCGTGTTCTGAATGAAATCCAAGATCTTTTTAGGACTTTTAGTCTATGGGTTCTCTGTGATTTTCTTTTGTTAGACTTAATACTTTTTGAAGACCAGGAAGTAGTTTTGTTCGTTTGATAACTGCGTGTTTATTGGACCGACGCTTGTCTTGCGGAAACCATTGCGGACGCTTTCCTTTTTTTCCTCGTGGCCTGACGTCGTCTGAGCAGATTGCTGGCTGAGCAGCAGGGCTGTGGATCGAGGGGACATATTGTGGGCGGCTGGCGCGGACTCTGCACCAGACTAACCCTTCCTGGGCAGTGATGCAGTGATGACAGTGCGGCTAGCGATATAATCTCTCGGCTAAATTCGCAGACACCAAGGCATACTGACACTGCTTTGGAACGGGGACGGAACACAAGCGTATATCATTGGAACCGCTTAGGCCATTTTAAGTCCAGACCACTACAGCTGTGAGAAATGTAACCACGTTGACCTGTTCTTTGGCTCTTTGCTATTTTGTTGATTCAACAAGCGTTGTGGTCTACATTTAGGTCTGCAGAGCATCTCCTTTTGTTTTTTTAATCACTGTACAGCCCACCCTCCTTTGGATTAATTTAGTTTTTATTACTTTGTTGAGAAAGGCAGAAAGAACACAGAGACAGAATGTTCACAGCGTGTGTGTCTGTGTGTGTGTGCGTGCGAGAGTGTGTGTGCGTGTATGTGTGTGTATGTGTGAGCGAGCGTGCACGTGTGTGTGTGCCTGTTTCTGTGTGTGCGTCTGTCTGTCTATGCGTGAGAGTGAGTGTGTGTGAGTGTGTGTGTCTGTGTGTGTGTGTGTGCGTGTATGTGTGAGCGAGCGTGCACGTGTGTGTGTGTCTGTTTCTGTCTGTGTGAGAGTGAGTATGAGTGTGTGTGTCTGTCTGTGTGTGTCTGTGTGTGAGAGTGAGAGTGAGTGTGCGTGTGTCTGTCTGTCTGTGTGTGTGTGTGTGTGTGTCTGTGTGTGTGTTAAGGCAGTCAAAAGTGCCATAAAATTGAGTTTGAATATTAGCTTTTGTAATTAGTTAGAGTTTGAATATATTCGAATATCATATGCCTATAATTCACAAAAATAAGCTGCTTATTGTCGGGCGCAATATGCACGTGACGCTCCCTCTAAACTGGCCTGCGCGTTATTTTCCACAAGCGGGCAGTAGAATAGAGGACATCGGTGAACTTTCATACTAGGTTACTACATCTGGGGTCTCATTTATGAAACGTATTTTAGACCAACTGTGTGGTGCATACATAGAAAATCACGTCAAAGTAGTGATTTTCAGTAGTAAAATTTCAACATGTATCAATTTGACCATGGAAATGGTTGTGGCTCTACGTCAGGTCTTCACTGGCGAAAGCACGCAAGTTCATTTTATAAATGAGCCCCCTGCAGTTTCTATAGCCTAATGTGCGAATGAATAAAGCACTTTCTCGTGGATGTAATTTGCCACAACTCTGCATTTATTAATCACAATAATAGGGAAATGATTGTTTATAGGAAATCCCTGGTTATTTCTTAGCACAGAAACTATTCAAACGGCTACCTGTAGCCTTATTACTTACTCTGCTTAGTTTGTTTAACTTCTTTCATCATCCAATTTTATCAAAATCTTCCGAACAGAAAGGAAACATAGCCTGCCATGGGACCATTATTTAGCCTAAATTGTTAGCTGACCAGTAACGTTAGGTGTCCATGAGCTGAAAGTACCACCGGAGGTTATTGGCCTGGAAAACCAGACGATCCACTTGCTCTGGATCCAGGGCAGGACGTTTTTTGTTGTCAGAGGAAGTAACGTTAGCACAGGAAATTAACTTTGCGTGCATGAACATGATTCGCCGCATGAAATTAAAGCTTGTATATTCATGTTAATTACAAAACACGGGATCCAAAACTAATATTCGAATGCTCAAATTTAGGTTCGAACTTAAAAAAAGAAAACATTTTAGAATAGTTTTCCAACTTCGAATATTTTTTCTGACAGCCCTAGTGTGAGTGTGAGTGTGAGTGTGAGTGTGAGTGTGAGTGTGAGTGTGAGTGTGAGTGTGAGTGTGAGTGTGAGTGTGAGTGTGCGTGTGCGTGTGTGCGTCTGCTCCTGTGTATGTGAGAGTGAGAGTGTGAGTGAGGCCTCCAGCTGGTCCAGCAGCTGTAAGGAGCAGCAGACGGGCCTCCCCTCCGCTCACAGCTGTTTTTGGTTTACGCCACGCGGGGTGGACCGTTGACCGTTTAAAGGTTTCCCTCCCTCCCTCCCTCCCTCCCTCTCTCTCTCTCTCGCCCATTCAAACGAAAACATTTGAAATGATGGCGTGCGCGCACAAATCAACCGTCAAAGCTGGAGCGGCGCCACACAAAACAGGAAGTGGCGGCGAGCCCCAGCGCTCGGCTCGCCAGGTTCCCCCCGTCCCGCTGCCCCGAGTCACGGTCGGGCGACGCGCGGTGGAAAGGACCCTGTCGGGGTGGGGGGGGGGGGGGGGGGTCATTTACATTGGGTCGACAGCTCGAGGGCCAGACTCCTTCCTGGTGCGCCTTCTGCTTGGATCCGTTAGCCAATGAGAAGGCCTCCCTCCACAGGCCGATCTCCCCATTCTCCGTGAGGCCAGTTCAAGCGAGCCAGGCTCAGTCAGACTGCTTGGGTTTCTCCCGCTCGTGTCCAGCGATGGCTGAAGTGAGCCGAGACCGAGGAACCCCGGGAGATTTCCGGAACATTCCTTCCCTTACCTCGGTGAGAGATTGATAACTACCTAGGACTGAGAAACTTGCTAATCTTGGCATTTTCATGGCCACCTCTAACGGTGAACCCCTTCTGTTAAATTTCCCTAATATCTGGGAGAGAGAGTTTCATTAAATGTGATTTAGTACTCATGTTCCTCATAAAGCTTTTATTTTTTGGCTGTAGAATTTCACATTCTTCCCCAGCCCTCATGCATGGTGCCAGATCCTCTTTGTTTAATATTTTACCACCAGTGGTTTCAAATGCTTGATTTTACGCAACCACTTTGGAGCTTGAAGCAATAGTACCATTTTAATGCCATTCAACAGAACAAGTTGTCAGCCTGTTAGTTTACTGTAATAATACTGCTCTCAAGTAGGCCATTTGAGACGTGATCCATATTCAGATTTGTTTTTGAAGATGCAGGACTATACGGAAGCTTAATAAGTAAGTTTTACATGAAGTGGCTGGTTGGACCTGAATGAAACCCAAATCTAACAGTTTTATACTGTGCTTAAACCAGCTCCAGACCCCAGGGTCCTACACCTTCGATGTTTCAGCAGTTAGAAGAAACTTGTATCCAGAGTGAGTTAGACAGCTGAAATTTTATTTTTATATTTTGAACACAGAATTCACTTATATTTCTAGATATTTTCTGAAGAAATTTAGGTGAAGTAGCCTACTTTGTGCAGTGGACCTGTCCAGGGTGTCTTCCTGCCTCTTGCCCAATGCATGCTGGGATAGGCTCCAGCACGGCCCACGACCCTGACCAGGAATAAATGGGTTAGATAATGGATAAATGGATGGATAGATGGGCTTTGCACAATTTTACGATGACACTGCCTCATCTGGAAATCGAACCTGATTTTACGACACTAAAGTTACAAGCCCAGTTCCCTAAGCATTATAACACACTGACATTAAAATAGTCGCACTGCATCTTGTCGGTTGGACTCAATGTTCGGGGACACAGTTATACCTTTGAAATCCATGAAAGACTGATGTTATTGGTTGCATCAGTGTTGCCATCGCAAGGAGGGGGCTTCTGATTCGATGCCCTGATTGTACTACCATTTTACCTTTGCGCAAGACACTTCAGTAAATATCCAGTGGATTAATTAAGTAAAGTAAAGTAAGCAGCATGGAAAGAAAAGTTATGTAAATATATAGACAATGCTGTCTGGTCTTTTGTCAGCCATGAAGCTTATGTAATGTTTGACAGGATATTGTTTTTGAACCTACGCTAATGGCTGTCTTTCCATTAGAGCATGCACAATTAGCATGTTTACTGACTTCTCTGCGGAAGACAAGCTTATAAAGTCAGTGCTCTTGTAGGCTAGTTATTTTCAAACCACACCTATTTCTGTCAGTTTTTGCACATACACTTTTAAAGTATTTCAAACAGGTAGTTGTATTGGGTAAAAGCTTCATTTTGGAGAATCTGGCGGTGGATGGTGTGAATCAGACGTCATTTTTTCTAGCTTGTGTCTGTGGTGGTCTTTTGTGGGTTCTGAGGAATAAAAAGGCTCAGCAAATATCCCTCATGCTAACCCGGAGTCACATTTCATTGCTTTTCTTTTTGGGATAAATTTCCGCAAAGGAAATTTTTGGCAGAATGTGTCTTAAGTCTTAAAGACAGAAACAGCGTGGAAAGGTCCTTGCAATGTAGCAAAGCTCTGTAGCAGTAGGCCAGAAGGGAGCCACATCATCACATTGGTAAAAATGGATTGATCATTTGAGGTCATAAAACAGCTGGAAATTTCCTGCAGACATTCTAAAAATTCTAGACAAATGTAAAATATTGCTAATGTGTTCTCCACTCTCTAGCAAGTTGTTTGGCTGTTGGTAATGGTTTCTGCTTCAAGTGAAACATTCAATTTATTGGTGGATTGGGCACATTAAAAGGTGAATAATGATTGCATCTCTGTGGCTCAAGCCCCTTTGTAACATTTATTGAGAGGGATTTTCCAAATAGGTTAACAATGGCGTGCTAAAATACTATACTACTATATTTATGGGTGGGTGATATGGTAAAAAAAAAAAAATCCATGCTTTATTTATTGATTTGACAAAACATGATGCATCAACACAAAACAACAGATAAATAACAAAAAAATCATGACAACATGAAAAACTTTTAAGTTTATAATAATATATATTGAAAGTCCCTAGCATGAATAATTAACATTAACACATTAACTCTTTATAATCAGGAAACGTTGGAGTACGGGATTTCAAAGTTTAGGGTGTATACACACTAATATTGATTAATTCTATTGATGCATAGTGCATTTATGTTTGATATCATGAAACTGCGGTTAGCACACAATTTTTCAGGTCTGTATCATACATGCTGCGACCTAACAATATAGTGATTCAGTTTAGTGGTGGAATCAGTCATCATTGATTGGAACTTCATTACAGGCTGTAATGATTTTCCTGCTGTAGTTCACAGCTGAGCAAGTCCTTTCAAAGCAAGCAACGCTGCTCAGCGTGTCAGCAGATTAGCTGTCATACTTGGAGTAGCAGCGAGTTATATAGAAGTATACTATCATTTTTATTTTGAGTAAAGAGGAAAAATGTTATTTGATGAAAGATGCCACAAATAATCCTGAAAGACGAAGTAAAAACTGAATTTTACAGCAACAGGGAGTGCAACAGAGATTTATGACCATTGTTGGAGGCTCTTTATTAAACAATTTAATACCTTAAATGGGTGCTTTGTTCTTCTCTGACGTGAAACCACAGCATCTGGGTTCAGTTAACCATCACGTTTGATAACGGCGACATTTATATCTCGCTGTGTAGAGCGCGTGTCCCGCTGAAACGGGGGGTTCCACAGTCTGGTTTTCATCCGTTTACGGAAAGGATCTGGCGCGCCGCGGATCCCCTGCTCTCGCAGTCCGAGCGCAGTCCAGCAGCGCCCCGTCAGCTTCCCTCTGTGTGTCAGCGCTCCCAGACCGCTCTGGGTGGTATGAGTAACGGACCCCCCCCACACCCACACACACGCACACCCCCCTCCCCCCACACAGCCACACACGGAACGTGCACTTTTCCCCTCAGACCATGGCTGACATCACAGAGCGGTCGCCCCAAACACAAAGGTCAAAACAGCTTAAGGATCTTACTTTTAGGAAGAAGCAATGGTCTGGTGAGCTTGAGTGTAAGATTATGGTCGCACTGCCAAAAGTACGATTTGATATCTGGGTTCGCAGGAAAAAAAATACACACTCAATGCAATCTCTCTTTATAATTGTTTATTGCTTGCCCTGAAACTTTGTGGAAACCGGGTTTACCTGGCTACCAGCCTACCACTCAATAGCCCACAATTCTATTGTATTTCTTTATTGTTTTTTATGAAATGTATATTACTTATAAATCCATCTTAGATGACTGGGTGTTTCAGAAGAACAAATGGTCTGACAAACAGAAAAGGGTAAGTAAAACTTGAGGTTTCAGACGTTAGGCTTTCAAAGTAAATGGTGAATGATGATTTCTGGCAACAGTCAAGAGTTGATTTACCGAGAATGTTTGAGAAATACAGAAAGTATAAAATGAATGACAGGATTCCAAGTTAAGTACACAAGTGGGAGGAGTGTGTGGTACAGACCTTAGGGTGGCAGACTCAACCCATGTATGAATCCCCCTGGCCCTGGGTTTGATTCCCCGCCACGGCGTTTTCTTTAGCGATGCCCTCTCTATCTGTAAACGCTCTCTGCTTAGCCAGCAGCATGGCAGAGAAGGCAGTCCAAACACTGCTAATTATCCCTGTTGAATAGTCATGGCTCTGTTAAAGATGGACATTGTGCCGCAACACAGTTTGAAAGGGCTAAGAGAAATGTTACAGTTGTTGGTGGTACTGGGAATGGCTTTGGATATGTGGTTTCTACACATATCTGGTCAAAGGCAACTTCGCTACATTTGGAGTGGGGGATTGAGGAATGCTTTTGAGAATTAGGAGAAAGACGCACGCAAAACAATAGCCTTTCAGCCATTCTGGTGCAGAAGTGTAATGGATATAATTATGAATGCCCTGCGAGATACCTCTGCTGGCAAAAATGTAGCCTGAGAGCTCTGAGAGACAAGATACGATGTATGATGGCTTTCAGATGGGCTGGCAAACAATGAAAAACAGTTAAGTGCTTCAAAACAAAAGAAAAGAGAACTTCAAAAGTACTTTTCTGCTTACACTCAGAACTTTAAAACAAGGATGTTTTTGATATTTGGAACCATTTTTAAATGACCAATCTCATGCTGAATTAACAGCATCAGTAAAATATCAAATAACTGGGTGTAAGACTTTGTTTTTCAGCACCAATCCATTAACATCTGATTATAGGAAACTATGTGTGTTAGCCTCATAGGTTCCACTTTCATGTTACGTGTGCCTCCATCCAGCACTTATAGTAGTTTGCATCATTATCTTGATGTTGTAGCTTGTCATGCCTCCTAGTTTGACTTAGCATTGTGTGAACTGGACTTAATGTGGTCATGGTTATGGATAATTGTTACTTAGTGAGTATTGTACCTTATCGGACCTGTGTTTTGTAGTTGTTCCAGTGACCTTCGTTATGCACTTATTGTGTGTCACTTTGGATAAAAGCATCTGCCAAATAAATCTAAAGTAATATTTTGAAAGAAATAAATGACACTGTGATTTGATCGACTAGAGAAAATGTAGCTTTGCTCTGATCAACAGAGGAAGTAGGCTATGTCGACCTGTCTTCAGGGGCCCTGTGGAACCATCCGGAACAGGTCCTCTGGAAAGAAGTTTCCTTTGATTTCTTAAGTGAGCTTTGTGTGGGAACATTAGTTGGCTGCTGACAAAAGTCAGGCCCTCATTTTGAGGTGCATCGTTCTCAACGCAGGTCTGGAAATCTGTCTGAAGTCCTGGCTCCTGGGCAGTGATGCAGCATGGCTGAATCCTGAGGTGACGTGATCTGAATTTGAAGTTGATTTGGATTTTGTTCTTGAACGGACAAGCAACTTTCTCAGCGAAGGCATTTGTCATTAATGGGACCACAACCTTGCCCCCCTGCCCCTGTCGCGTTCTCTTAGGGCTCTGAAGTGCCCTGTGTTTGGCCTCTTTGGCGAATGTTAGCGAGCAAAACTGGCCACCAGGCTGGTCATTGTCAATTGAAGAAATTTCACGGACAACAAAGTTCGAGGCCTTCCAGGCCCTCCCACTCCCCATAATCCTCGGTGCTTAAGAGTTCCCAACGGAGCCGGGCATTGGCTCTGATGTCAGACCGGATTATCTGAAGTGGCAGTTGAAGCAGGGACAGGTGGGTGGGGTTGGGGGTGGGGGGGGGGGGCATGCATTTCCATGGTCCTCAGGTGGCCCCTCTCTTTGGGCTGTCAGGAGCGATTGCCACGAGGGGCCTCCCACACCCCCGCCCCCCCCCTCCCAGGTCTATATTGGTAAGGGGCCCCGCTTTCCTGGTCAGGCATAATCCCTTTGACAGATGGAATTAATGGGAATTACGGAACCATTACTTCAAGATGATGAATAATCCCCCATAATTCCCGTTGTGTGAGCAGGTCTGACTCCGGTGCGCCCACCCGGTACACATTGTTATTTATTTTTTTCGTCATGATGTCAGCGGGCTCTACTCAATTTGAGAAAACCGAAATAAAAAAGAAAGTTAATCTTTGTTGTCGCATGAAGCGCTGCCCAATTTGACAAAGAGCCCATTCTGACGTCCTCTTTCATGCGCAGCGTGCGCCTGGTTTTTGTTAAGGCTTTGTTCTGAAATGCACCCGTTTCTGCTCTGCTTTTCAAAGCCAGGCCTTACACTTTTTTTTTTAATAGCCGCACGTAAGTCCGGCAAATGAATCCAGCGAAGCTCGATAAATGTTCTTTTAACAGAAAATCAGGTGCTCCAAAACCGCTGCACTCCGTCTGTTGTTTTGAAATCCTTCTGTAGCTGTTCCTGCTGTGATTGGTGAAGTACCTTAGCATCTTTAGCTCCACCGCTCCTTGCATTAAGCTAAGCTGGATAGCTGGCATGCTACCAGACAGCACAGCCCCAGTGTCTAACCACACAGCAGTTAGCTCTTCACGGTTTAGCCGGAAAGGAAGCCCAGCGGCCCGTTTCAGAGCCCATCTGCGCTGTTGGCCGCGGCCGTCTCCGTCTGCTCTAGCGGTTCGTCTCAAACCTCTGCAGAAACGCTTCCAGTGAGCCGCAGTAGTACCTGCGCTGGCTAAATACGCATCGGCGGAATCCATAGTCCTATCCCATCAGCCTCGCTGCTGCGGACCCACCCGTTGCGTGCGATCGGATCCCGCTTGGTCCAGGCTGGAAGGGTGGGACGCAGAAAAGGCGCTGGCGTGAATTTGGCCAGAGTGTTTGTCAGGCCCAAGCCAGCCTCCATTTAGCTAAAAACGTAAAATTAGGTGATAAAATGAAGTCACCTGTTTTTTTTTTTTTTATGCTAAAAATGGTTTGTTGGCACCTAATAATTTTGTTCCTGCGCATCAGCGTTCCCTGTGTGGCGGTGGGGTATGTGCAGAAACGTTCGGTTGAGGCCAGACGCATGCTGGCTGTGCGGCGGATAAATTGATTTGCTTGAGCGGGTTTTCGTATCACAGCTGTTTTGGATTCCGAAAACACTTTGTGAGGGGAGCCAGGCTCTTTTTTTTCTTTCTTTCTCAATGAAGGCAGAGACCTGGTAGGAGTTTCAGTCCGGGCCAGTTAATTAAGTCCACTGGCGTGTCTGCATATTGATCCATTGAGATTAAGTGATAATATTACATTTCAAGCCCTAATGAAGGTTTTTTTTTTTCTAAGTAAAATGCAGCTCTAGACCTGCAGATCCTTGAGTCAAAGTGTACGGTTTTTGCTTAAAATTTAGCTCTTGCATTAAATAAAAATGTCCATGGAGAACACTGTCGTCTGTGTAGTCTGTACATTGGCTGTACATGTGGTTAAATAAATTCCAGGCTTTCATGTTTTGGCGAATATTCATTTTTATTCTTTGTCACAAGCATGTGGCTTCTGCAGCTTTGATGGTGAAATGACGAATTGTACAATTTCTCGTTTCATTCCCGATTTAACCGCGAATAACCCATCCGACATGGTGAACCCAGTCACTTTGCATTTTCTTTTTGAGTCACGCTTTCCCCTCCTCCTCTCCTCCTCCTCCTCCAGATATGAAATTCCTGTTTACCTGCATTACGTCATGTCTGGATTATATACTACCCCCCCCCCTCACCCCCCACCCCCCAACCTGCCCCTGTCCTGCCCACGTTTCCTTTGGTGCTGGATCTAAGGGCTCTTGGTTGGAAGGTGAATGCTAAGGGCCCAGACAGAGCAGGACTTTCCCCAGGTCATCTGTAGTGCTGGTGCTGCACCTGCCTCGGTGTGCAGACAGAAGGATAGCATTGTGCGCCAGACTCGTTAGTGTACTCGCTCGGTTTGTGTGGAGGAAGTAATCTCAACATTCGTGCTTTCTCTTCCTTTTTTGGGAGGAACATCACAAAAATATAACAATGAGTGGTGCAGGTTTTATGTAGATCTTGCTCAGTTAATAAAACTTTACCTATTGTGAACTGTTTGCGGTATGTGCGTTTGTGCCAGCTACCTAGGGATCAGTGTTGAATGAGACGCTTGGGATTCTGTGAAAGAATGCGACTACTATGAGCAGCGTGCCCCCACTCCAGCTGTGCTGTAACATCTGTTCCGGAGGTCATGCTGGAGGCCCTGGTCAGTTTCCTGTTAAGGCCTTCAGCGAGCCTCAGGTTCAGCAGAGACCCTGCTAAGTCTTGTGGGAAATGGAGTTTTAGACTCTTCCTTAAGTCTTCCTTAAGGAGACCAAGCAGCTTCAATGGCCACTCAGGGACTGCCTCTATTCCCCCCTCCCTTCCTGTGCCACACACAATGGAATCCATCAGACTCCCAGCATCCTCAGCACCAGTACTCTCAACGGTGCTATGCTAATGCCGTCCAGCGTTTCCTGCCCTACTGCAGGCGGAGTGTGTAATCGAGCCGCCTAGCCAGCTAGCCGCTCAGCTCGTCATAGGTGTTACCCTGGCCCCTGCAAAGTTTCGTCCACGTCTGCTCAAATGCTCGGCTCGCGGTGGTTCGAAACAATCAGAAAACGGGTGCCCTGACGGTAGTCCCTAAGCGTGCCAAGGAGCACTGGATGTGTGTTTGAAGGTAACCGAGAAGCCAGGCTGATTAAAAACTGACCCCTGCCTGCTTCCGGTAACTCAAAGAACAGCGTTCAGCAGGTCTCATATCATCAGCCTGTATTTGCTGAAAGCAGTGAAGGGAGTTAGAATCTCGCAGGATTGCTTTTATACTGCAGCCATCCTGTCAGCAGCTGAAACAGGCCAGCGAGACAGGTGTCTGGCAAATATAAACTCGTCTTCATTCAGGAAACATGTTTTTTTATAACCTTTTATGGTGTCTGCCTTTGCCTGAAGAAACCCACAAATCTTTCAGATCTGTCCTCGTAATGAGCCTGCTTGCGTTGTGAATTAAGGCTTTTTTTCGGGCCTTCTCTCCTTTGGGTTGTTTGTTCTGAGTGAAGACAAGCCACGACAAGTAACCAGTACGAAGACGCACTGCACCTTAGAAATGGACCGGTTTTGCTGAACACATTTGCCCACTTATAACACTCGGCAAACAGTAGTTTATTAGAAAAATGTAGATGGCGGTTTTATTGTTATTTTTAACGTGTTCAAGATTTGTGAACATACAAACGCTCAAGAAGATTTGAGCTTGGCCTTCTAGAAAATTCCTCCTCCCCCTCCAGTTTCCATGGAGTGTGCTGTGTAATGGGGTTCCTCCCAAAGGCTATGGGTGAATGGAGGCTTCGACGGCGAAATGGCCGCTCGTGCGTCACTACTGATCAGCGATCCTCCGTGAGCTGCACCTGCCGGACACAGCAGGGCACCCGGCTTCACGGCCTCTTGAAAGACCGTCTTTTGGTTTTATTATGAAAAAAAAAAAAATCAGAATAGTGTGTTTTGACTTTGGCTTCACTGCAGATGGGGCTGCCTTTCTTCCAGATAATTGCCGGGTTACTCCGAACTTCGCTTCAAATTGGATGGGAGTGGCGTGGTTCAAAGCCCGTGATGTGAAAAGGGGAAAATCAAAAGAGCAATCTGCTTTCTATTCACCACCGCTCTTTATCCAGGGGCGTCTCCCTGGCGCTGATGGGGGGAAATTGCCGGAAGCGGGACCTCTAAACTCGAACAAGCCATTTTCCCCATTTCGTGCCACTTCGTCGCCATTGGTTACGATCGACGTGAATTCATTCCCATTACTTTGGCAACCGTGGAGGTGTCTTGTGAAGCTTAGGAACGTTGCCATCTGGAGTTGCACCTTGTACATTCCTGATATCCCTGTACTCCTCAGCTGCTATATTTGGGGAGATGATGGGATGGGCTTCATGAATACAGTGTCTCCTTTTGGCCGGCAAGGTGGCGCCGACAACTGAGCCGGTTCAGATGATCCGACTCCAACGTGTAATAATGCTATCACCCGGTCGCCTCGCGTCCCCGCAGTCAACGCCAACGTTCAGGTTAGGAGAGAGCCCTTAATCTCTGAATCTCTCCCGGGTTGACAGGCTTTTCACACTGCGCCCCTCTCCGGAGTCTCACGCCTGTAATTATTGAGTAGTGTGATTCTGTGAAGGTGCTGTCGCTGTGTGTGTGTGTGTGTGTGTGTGTGTGTGTGTGAAGGTGCTGTCGCAGAGGGAGGTTGGCTCTTGTGTGTCAGTGACGTCAGAAGATGTGCAAAGACTGGGAAGAAAGCTGTCAGAAATTTAACCCATTGAAGAGGCAATTAGCCAGAAATCTTTTCAAGATTTCCCTTTGTCTTAAGAAGGAGAGGAAACGTGTTGCCCGTACACGTGCATCTCCATGCCATAGCCCGTCTCATTTCTGCAGGATGGCTGCTTCTTGTTCTTATGCTCAGGAGTTTTCTACGTACGCCTCTCCTATTTACCCACTTGAGTCCAAAAAAAACTGAATCGCCATTTTCTTTACTGTTATCCCTGGCGCAATAAGAGGACCACACCATGTCTGCTGCGCTGCTTTGTCATGGCAGTGGCCATCCCTAACCTGCTTGGAGCCTGCAGCTCTCCCTATGAGTCCTTTGGCACTTTTTATTAGTTAATTTATTTCAGCTTCTCTGTGCTCGACACGTCGACTGCGTTCTTTATGACGGATGTCAGCTATGGACAGGTTATTATTATGCTCCGTCTTTTGGAAAGCTGACACAGAGAAAGGTTTGATTACGGCTTGTTTTATTATAAACTATTAATGTATAAAATGATTTACTGCTTCAAAAATGAAAGGCTGCTTATTTGACTTTGGAAATTTGGTTATCAACAACTCTTATTCTGCAAGGGTTCCTATCTCCTGGTTCCTGAGGTGTGTGTGTGTGTGTGTGTGTGTGTGTGTCGGTTATAATTCCTGAAGTATTGTACTTGGTACTACAGTTTAACTGCCTGTTAATTTAATTAGGTCAGACCTCACACAGTAAATACACCTGACATGTATAAGCATATTTGTGTTGCTGTTATTTTTTAAAATAAGAGTTCAGAAGCATCGACCCTTGCCCACTTATACTTATATAATTCGATTTCCACAGGCTGCTCAGTGAATGTGTCGGCCTAATTGCAGTTAAGCTCAATAGACTTATTGTAACACAGCACAGCAGTGTCTCTGTGGACATATTATGCTAGATCAGATAATTTACAAATTGTTTGCGTTGTCATGCTGGAGTCTGACTCTCAAATCTAGAGACAGATTACCTTCTAAGAGATGCCTAGCTACTTGTGTTTAACCATCACGCTTGACCTGCCTTTCGAAATCTGCTTTTCAAGCCCAACCTGATTTTTATTACTTAAGGCAGACGGCAATATGGTGTCAAATGGGCCCTGTCAAGTACATGCACGCGCAGGTTTGATGGAAACATACCGGCCTAATTATCCAGCTCGTGTCTGTGTTAAGTCCATAACCAAGACTGCACCATAAATCTGTCGGGACAATCATCCAAGGAGATGATCATTTCAGACAGCACAGCTCATTTAGGAGAATTTAGGCTCTTTTCCCTGATCTGTTCTAATTAGATATTTAATGACCAGCCCAGGACATGCACGGACATATAGCAATCTGATTAGGCTAAGGAATTGTAGCCCCCTTGCACACTTTAAGATTGATTTAACTAGAAGCTTCACTCACTGAAAATGTAAACAATGGTTTGCTTAACAAATGGTTATTTCTCTTATAATGGGATGTGGCCTTTGCATTGGCCTACTTTTTTCCCTTCCGTAAGCAACCATTAGCCTCTTCTTCATTGGCCTGATAGAAGCCTCTGTCACTGTTTCTGTTCTCTTTTTAAATGGGTGTATTAGAACCCACAAAGTCACAAAAATAGTGTTGGAACAAAGTTGTCATTTAAGATAAGGCTGTAGGTAGAGGTCACATGACTCTTGGGTGAATGATGAGGCGGGTAGAGGTCACATGCCTCCTGGATAAATAGTGAGACGGTAGAGGTCACATGACCCCTGGGTGAACAGTGAGGCAGATAGAGGTCACGTGACTCCTGGGTGAATAGTGATGCAGATAGAGGTGACATGACTCCTGGGTGAATAGTGAGGCAGACAGAGGTCACATGACTCCTGGGTGAATAGTGAGGCAGATAGAGGTCACATGACTCCTGGGTGAATGGTGAGGGAGGTAGAGATCACATGACTCCTGGGTGAATAGTGAGGCAGATAGAGGTCACATGACTCCTGGGTGAATAGTGAGACCAGTGGGTGCAGGTTTTCACGGCTAAGGTATTGATGGGTATTCAGAGTGCTCGACTGCCAGTAGGTCATTGCTGTTCCCAGGTCAGCCGTGAACATGCCTGTTTCCATCTCACCTGCCTGTGAAGTGAACTGAAAACTGGTCCTGGACTAGAAGGAAGAAGTCATATTCAGATGTACATTTAAAAAAGAAAAAAAAAGGATTTGATAACTACTGGTACAGTTTGTGACATTTTAAACTCTGCGACCATGTTACTTAATGTGGAGCCCAATGTATGGAACAGAATCCCAGCATATAGGCTAGGTTAGTGTTTAGTAGAGAAGGGCAGCATGAGCAGAATTCTGATGAGCTGTCTCGCTGAGTGACAGCTCCGTGCCTTATATGGGTCACGCTATGGCACGTCTTTCCCATGGCTCTGTCATTGGGTGCAACACTGGGACCGGGTAAGGGCGGGGCAGCCTGACACAGACTGGACTCTGGTGCGTCTTGCAGGCAGTTTGCTGTCAAAGGTCATGTTTTGAGAGTGACACCAGGAGAGATGTTTTGAGATTAGCTGAACCTGAACCTTTTTTTCCTATTTTCAAAAATGTCATCTTTCTTCAGTCGTCCTGTTCCTTACTACCAAAAATGCATTAGAAATGAAAATTCCATTTCATGCTTTTGTACATTCTATTATGGACGTGTGTAATATTTTTGCCTATAGGACAAACGGGCTTAAATTTTGTATGTCCTTTCCATGCTACATGGAGACATTTCTTCTCATGTTATTTTTCACGGCATATTTGTGAATTGTAACTGTAAAGAAAAGAAAAAAAAAAAGCGTTTTAACAACTCAAATTTACATGTCTGAAGTTGAGTGTTGTTGGACACATTTTTCTGAAACCCAGATAAGAGACACACTGGGTCTTATTTTAACTGAGTACTACCCCCTAATAATTTCAGCTCTCTGTGAATTGGAGCATTATGTCTGCGTCGGTGTAATACCTAAAAGATTCCGAAGGCGTTTTTAACCAGCGTGAAAATAGCAGCCGGTAATTAGCCCCACTGTGGACAGTGTTTTGAGAAAGCCAGGACTCCAGTGTGCCGGGGGGGGGGGGGCGGGTGCGGGGCGGGGGGGGGGGGCGAGGTTCGCTTAGCAAGCTGCTGAGGCATCGAGACGTCAGTAATGTGGGGCGGGGTCCCCCAGCCGAAGTCCTACTGCTCTTCCCTTTAAAACAGGGGTTCCCAACGTGTTTTCTGATGCGATGCCACATGAATGTTCACAGATTTACGAGACCCCAACACCGCACCCACACACAACACCCTTCAGCCGTGGCTATACTGGCGATATACCACCACCTCTCCTGCCTCACTGCTTTATTAGAGTTTAGTTGTTGTGATGTTCCACATATAGTAGCCTACTTTTGCATTATTTAAAGAGAATTTAAAAAATAATAATACATTTCTAAATTTTCAGGCAACCCTGTCCTCAAATCAGACGACCCCATATGGGGTCGTGACCTACAGGTTGGGAACCCTTGCTTTCAAAGCTCTCACCAGACACCCTATAGCAGTGGTCTCCAACCCTGGTCCTGGAGAGCTACAGGGTCTGCTGGTTTTCATAGTGACTCTGCACTTCATGAATCAATTAGAGCAGTTGATTACACAGTTAACTCAACTCATCTGGTGTCTTGGGTCTCAGCTGGGTGCTGATTTTAAGGTGACAACAAAAACCAGCAGACCCTGTAGCTCTCCAGGACCAGGGCTGGAGACCACTGCCCTATAGGCTTCACTGCCTCAGTTCAGATGTGAAAGTAGCAGGCCAGTATGGAACTGCATAATCAATGAAGGATATTTGCCTGTCCCATTCACACAGGATTAATTGATTTGAGCCTGACTGGCATCACTATAATTAGTGATTACTGCAAAATGTAGGTGATATTTCATGTAGGCACATCCATCACTCATTATATATTTATGTATGGTTTCTATTCTTAGTTTTATTCAAAATATATAATTAGGTGTTGAATTCCTTGTGTTGGCAGACTATGTCTAGAACAGGGTTAACGTTAGCTCGACCTTAATCTCCGCTCTTCTTGGATCTCTCTTCCGCTTGTGCCCAATAAAAATCCGTAGCTCCTGACACGTGAAGACCTTCCATGCCGTGGAGCTCTGTGTTTCTCACTGTGGAGCGACACGTCTTAATATTCAACTCTGAATAATTCAAGAGGCGGGTTCAGAAACGCAGAGTAAGCCCCAAATGGCTGAAAGTCTCCAGGAGTTGGCTCGGTCCCAAAATTAGAGTTCAAAATTAGAGTTCATAAAAAGGTTCAGATGCTGTGCGCAAGGTCTTCTGAGTAGGGGAGTGTAATTTGTGTTCAGGAATCTAGGTTAACACTAGGTCAGTTCTCAGCCCTGTTTTACCGGTGTTGGGTGTGTGACGTGTGTCACCTCCCTTTTCCTGATGATTTTCCTGATGTCATCGTCTGTGAGAGGTGGCTATATTAACGCTTCAAACAAGCGTATCATTACAAAGACCCCTTCTCCTTAGAGGAACACAAGCCTCTGTTCCAAAGCCTTTAATCTGCAGCACAGCGCACATCTAACTCAATAATGATTGTTTGCAGAAGAGATCTTCCTCAGACAGGACCTTACTCTCCCTCTTTCAACATGATAGACTCTATTCTATACTTCTATTCTAAATGGAAGAACCTTTTCTTCCATTTATTTGCAAAGTTTTTGGCTTATCTAGAGTGACTTGCATAATTTACTTTGTTAGATATTTGTTTTACTAAATCAAGCCAAGATCAGTGCCTTGCACATCGTACGTTGGTGTAGTGGTGATACCAATCCTGGGAATCTTAAAACCCCCCTGGGCTACAGTGTGACCCCTGTAGTGTGACCCCTCAACCGAAAACGGCGTCGACACCCAACCCCCCCAACCCCCCCACATCCGCTGTAGGACACTCGCATCTGTTCTACCCTCACACAGTCTGGCATACAGGTCACCCTGCCAGTGTCCTCACCAGGACCCTGTTCCTCCTCAGCCATCGGGCCAATCAGCAGCTCCCTCCCCAGCCCCTCTCCTCCCCTCGGGCCAATCAGCAGCTCCCCCTCAGCCCTCGAGCCTATCAGCAGCTTCCATCCAACCCTGCATCACTACATCCACGGGCAGCACTGGCTTCTCAACATGGAATCTGTCTATAGAAACTCCTTAAGCTGAAAACAAAATGCACATAATACTAAACCTGCGTGTTAAGAATCTCTTCTTGCTTGACATAATGAAAGGACAGTTCCTTTGACGAGCTGTCAGAGGCGTGGTGTGCTGTAGAAGGACCCCTTTGTTTTTGCCGGGATCCTGAAACGGCTGCCTGTGGTATTAGCCGGTCTGGAATTGCTCTGTGTAGTACAGTGCTCACAGTCAGCCACAGTGGCAGGTTCAATCTGACATGGCTTTCATTGGACATGACTACTGTCCTTGGCAAGGGGGGTTTTGGGTAAAATAAGGGTGGCTAGCCCCTCCCTGTCCTACCCACCCCACCCCCTCTTCCTCGTCCAGGCTTTGTTTATTCAGAGGTGGTGCGTTCCTGTTTATTCTTCCGGAGCGTTCCGCATAAGTGCGGTTTAATCATTAATGCGACATCGGCAGACAGACAAAGAAACGTGTCATCGTTTATTTACAGCCGGGTCTGAGGACTGCGGCGTTCGCTCAGCGAGCGACTGAGCGTCTCCGCGCGGCGCGACGGGCGCCGTACGTCTTCACGGCCGACCGAGCCCCCGTCAGCCCGACACCCGGGCGTCTGTCTCCGAGAGCGACGCAGATAAAGATTAACACAGTAACCTGGAGACGCTGATTGACGGACAGATCTGGCAGTCGGTTCACCTGGGGTGGCACATCCCCCAACCCACTAGCCCCCCCCCCTTCCCCCCCGCCTGCTGCCGCGTTGTTGAGATGTGATTGGGAGTACCATTCTCGGCAGGTTGTGATTTGCATAAAGACCTACGGCTAGTAGCAGCTAGCACATATGAAAGCGCTCTGCAGAATGTGTGTGCCGTGTAGCTTAAACAGTAAACCGGAATGGACGACCGTTTTGTATTTAAATCTTTAATGTTTCTTAAGCGTGTCTTGAGGCCGTCGTTTTAACTGTGTACGTGGCAGGGCCGACACCTGGCCAGGTTAAATGTAAATCCCACGTAGAAATGTGGAGCGTTCTTCCAGACGTGGTAATAATAGCTTCTCTCATGTCTCCTCCATCAATGCAGCTGACATTGCCGACTGTAACCGCACATGCAGACAAATAAGCATTAAACGGGCTTCACTTTTAGTGCAGTCAAAAGGTGACTTGGGAAGAAACTCATTCTATGCACTCCTCTAACACACTCCTCCTCTTTTCTGTCCATCACGCACTCCTCTAACGCGCTCCTCCGTTCTTTCGCAGCTGGGACGAGAGCAGCTCCATCAGCAGCGGGCTGAGCGACGCCTCGGACAACCTGAGCTCGGAGGAGTTCAACGCCAGCTCCTCCCTCTGCTCCCTGCCCACCACGCCCGTCGGATCCCGCTGCAACTCCGCCATCGCGGTAAGAGAGAGCCGCCAACTCCCACGTGCCCTGGAGCTCCTACCGGCCCGGCTGCAGCCACACACGCTTCAGTCTGTTTGAGCAATAGCGCCCGGTCAAAGCTAATAACGCATTACAATAGTTATTACAATAACTTCCATCTTTCATACAATAATGCGTCCTTCATACATGACTAGTTGGGTATTTAAACCAATGAAACTGGAAAAAACTATAAACAAAGAACATTGGAATTTAAGCAAGAGTAAATTAAAGAACGTGTAAAAATACAGTAACAAAATTGACATGAGCTGGTGATAAATTCAATAATAAAGAAATTTAAAACAGCAACAATTTTTATTTTAATTTTAAACAAGATTTAATGTACATATACTCATGATGGGGGTTGTAGTCTTTTTATTGTGACTGCCAGCTTGATTGCCTGCTTTTGGGGGCTTTAGGGCATTTGACAGACCAATATTTTCCCTGATTAAGGTTTGAATAAGCAAACATATGATTTCTGCCCTGTGCTAATTGGGGCTTATGAAGCACAGCTGTTGTGTCGTGATTTCCTTCACAAGGTGAAATACTAAATACAAAGCTAAATACTGAAATACTAAGCAACGCAGTTTAACGCTCATTTTAGTTCCGTTTAAACTTCATTTATGATATGTATGCTGTGCGCATTTTAAACCGCGGTGGTCTTGGGTCAGGTCAACACAAAAAAAAAAAAAAACTCTTGCCAGTTACGGGTCAGGTAATGTTCTCTCAGATGGCTTGGCTTTGGGCCCAAACCGCACTACCGTCTTGCCAAAGCCTGTTGTTCACCCTATCAGACGAGCTCTGGACCTCAGGCCTTGTGTGGGTCTGAGCCACGGAACTTCTCGCTTTTTTCACTCTGATAAAAACCAGACGCCCCCCACCATTCACCAGCCAGGCATGGCTAACCCGGCCCCACCGCACTCATCCCCCTACCGCACATCTGCTCTCTTCAGTCCCGGGGTGTGGTGATGTGGCGTGGGGCAGCGTGACTGCACGCATTCATTCATGGTCTGAGCACTGCGCCCTGTGCAAAAACGAGCCAGCCAATCCTGCTCCTCAGCGGAGGCAGAAAGGCATCTTTGTGGCCAATGCCGAGCCAGTGGTTTTTCATTCGATGCAAAATGCTTCACGCATTACGTAGACCGCGCTTCAACGGTCGCATTTTTGTCAAGGCAGCCAACTTGGAATTCTCTATTCTGGAAAAACTCTGCGTTGGAATAGTCTATTTAATAGACATCACATGTCCAATAAAATAGACCTTTTTCCTTGAGCCTTTATGCTTAAGATTAAGTATATAGAACAGTCATTCGTAGATCAACAGTAAAGGCTTATGTGGTATGTGTATCCTCAAACATGGGTGTGCATGCAGCACTTTTAGTGGTAGTGTCATCAACAACGGGTGTAGCTTACAAGTAAATGGACTGCATTTATATAGCGCTTTTATCCAAAGCGCTTTAAAATTGATGCCTCTCATTCACCAGAGCAGTTAGGGGTTAGGTGTCTTGCTCAGGGACACTTCGACACGCCCAGGGCGGGGGACCGAAGCGGCAACCCTCCTTACCTCCTGAGCTATGTCGCCCCTAGTCCCTAGTCGCCCCAAGTCAACCGTGGTTCAAGTTATTATTGAGGTTGGTAAATAGTTGAATAGTGCGCTATAGCTGGATTGTTGTTTGGAGAGTAGCCCCGCAGGACAAGGATGGTCACTGCTGCTCTTGCCTACAGATGCGTAAATTCATTCATGTATTTGCGTGACATGCCGCACAGTCATACGGCCAGGTGTTCCAGCCTTAAAGCTGAGCTGTCTTTCACCGTGCGATCTTATTGGTCTAGACACTGTATCTTTGGTGGCACTTGACAGCTTGTTTGGAGGTAATGTTTCCATGTTAAAAAACGAGGTTAGACCCGCCTGCTCAGTCAGCGGGTAAGTAAACAGAGCAGCGATCGGCTCTATAGCGGAGGCCGCCGCGCTGCCATGGCAACCTCGCACGTGAGGAAGCTGGAAGCTGAGCGGCGGGATTGGGGCTTTTTTAGCGCGGCGAGGGCCTGCTTTCGGAGAGCGCCATCTGCAGCCTGGCGTTGGGGGGGGGCGGGGGGGATGGAGGGCAGGGGCGGAGGGGAGGGGAGGGGGGGTCTGACTGCCTCACCAAAGAAGTGCCTGTGGCTCCTGCTGCGACTCGTTCTGCCCACTCTGTCACCCACACCTCTTCCAAGCCACTCATGCGCACGTAAATACACACACACACACACACACACACACACGTGCACGCACATGCTCACACACACACACATGCACATACATGCATACAAGTACACACACACCCACATACACACACACACATGCACACACCCACTTACACACACATGCACACATGGAATGTACACACACACACCTTCATACACACACATGCACACAGGTGCACATATTCACACACACGTACTCATGTATACACAGACACACACACACTCACACACACACGCATACATACACACGCACACATTCACACACATACACACACACACACACACACACACACACATGCACACACTCACACACACTAATGAAAACACACACTCTTATACACATACACACACATACCTACCCCTTCCTTTTCACCAGTTTGTCTGCCAAGAGCCTAGCAAGTTTCATCTGTTGCCACCGCACTGATGGAGGCTTGGGGAACAGATTGAGCTCAATGTGCTTTTTATCGATGAATCCAAGCGCGTTGTCCAAACCCGCCTCGCTCTATTATTTGTCTGTTTGCGTACCTTATATTACCATCCTTTCTGTTGTTTTATTCTTGGTTTTATGTTTTTTAATTCTCTGTGTATCTATGCATTTTGCCTGCTTTTGTTGTTAAAAAGTGACCTTGGATCTGAGAAAGGCGCTTTATATAAAAAAAAGTCTTCTTCATATTCTTCATCGTCTTCGTAATCTTAGTCTTAGTTTTTTTTTTTTTTCTTCTTCTACTTCGTCTTCATCATCATCATCATCAGGGGCGACATAGCTCAGGAGGTAAGACCGATTGTCTGGCAGTCGGAGGGTTGCCGGTTCAAACCCCGCCCTGGGCGTGTCGAAGTGTCCCTGAGCAAGACACCTAATCCCTATCTGCTCTGGTGAATGAGAGGCATCAATTGTAAAGCGTTTGGATAAAAGCGCTATATAAATGCAGTCATCATCTTCTTATTATGTGTTTAGGCCCTTTGGAATCAGAGAGGATGGGCAGCCTTAATGGGGAGTTTTGTACATGAGAGGCCTGTGGCTTTGGGGAAATAGAACGGTGCCTGTTGTTTTGTTTTGCTGAACCCAGCCCGGGCCTGAACCCCACACTTCCTCTTCCTGTATCTCACACACTTCCTCTTCCTGTATCTGACATCCTCTAACGTGTTGTTTCACATTCATCCTAATTACAGTACGGTTCACTATAGACCCCGGTTGCCACATTTTGTCCTCTTCTTCTCTGCCTCCTCGTTTTCCCTTGAGGACTGTAAATGAGTTGCCTAAAAGAAGCACTTCCAAAGACTGGGTTCCTATTCAGACCCACTGAGGGAAATTCTGTGAGAAATGCCTTTTGGAAAAACCCAGTGAAATAAACCATAAGCCCCCGTCAGTGTTAGGTTCCATTTAATTACTCTTACATTTGAAACTTTGCATTTTTTAAAAATATGCTCATAAATCGCCACGCTCGAATGAAAGAGTCTCATAGTTAAGGCTCGTAGGGCTTTCGGGGAAGTGTGCTCTGGTTTCCCAAAGTTAATAGAGCTGTAGATATGTGTCTCTGGGCCATTAATATAGTGTGATTCCAGACTAAACAAACGGAAAAGGCCGTGAGAATGTGTGAGCGCTACACCGGCGACCTTTAGCACCGTGATCCGGGGCGATTCTTGAGAAACGTCGGCTGAGTCACGCAGCAGGAGGGAGGGTTTCGTATTTAGGGAGGTGATCGGAGGGGCAGTAACTCCTGAGAGACTGCGGAGCGAGACTCGCCCTGTCGCTGTGTTTTATTAGAGCGCGCGGAGCCGGGACCGGTGAGCCCGGCCGCGGTTGGCGGTTGGCGGTCGGCGGTCGGCGCGGCTCTCTCCTGCGCGATGTAGAACAGAAGGCAGGAGGTGTGTGTGTGTGTGTGTGTGTGTGTGCGTGCGTGCGTGCGTGCGTGCGTGCGTGCGTGCGTGCGTGCGTGCGTGCGTGCGTGCGTGCGTGTGTGCGTGCGTGCGTGCGTGGGGGGCGTGGCACTCGTCCCGCTGCCCCGCCTCCCATCCCGTAGCCCTGCCTCCCCACCCCGTCCCCTTGTCCCACCACCCCGCCCCGCTACCCTTCCCCCCCCATCCCCCTGCCCTGCCCCGCCCCGCTACCCTGCCCCCCATCCCCCTGCCCCTCCCCCCGTCCGGCCACCCCGCCCCGGTCTCTCAGCCGAAATGCAGCTGCGTTCCTCGCCCCGCCGCTGCGCGTAAGCGGAATGAGAAAGCGGCAAGGTGTGAGTCTCGCTTCTTCAGTGACGTACGAAAAACTGTGACCAGAATGCAGACCGCAGAGATTTATCACGAGTTAGGCTACATCACAGCTACGCTCAGAGACAAAGCCCACGATCATATTCTGAAGCTTCATATCATTCTTATTGCTATTAGTGGTAGTTTACATACAAATGTTGCTCTACCTTTTTGACACTCGTTTCAACACCATCAAGAGCAAATGGGCCATTCTTTTCAGCTTACTAAATGTTTAACAATATAAGGCCATTTTTGTTATATGGAGCATCCCGGTATTTCCGAGATGTGATGTGTAAGTGAGGGTGTAAGAAGACTGTGTAATATTGCGCGCTGTGAATATGAAAAGGGACCCACGCCTGGGTAGCTCCGTGGCTGTCTAACCCAAACACTAAAGAGAGAGAGAGAGAGAGTAGGGCTGAGCGATAAACCGCAGTGATAACAATCTAACGCAATAGCGGTCACCGCCACCGCGTGGTGCATCGCCTTTGCTTTTCTTTTTCTCTTTAATTATACCTGATGCGATAGTACACAACCACGCTGTGTGAAATGCTTCCAGAAAAAAACATCTCCATCTGTTTGGTGACCACAAGACAGCCAATCAGCAGCAAGGCCTTGCAGCTTCCATGTGACTGACAAAAACACACATGATTACACGGGAGGTGTACGACCTTGCTGCTGATTGGCTGTCTTATCAACACCCAATAGATAAGTGGTTACATTTATTTATCTTCTCCGGAAGCATTTCACGCTTTAGTGTGGTTGTTTGCTACAGCTCCAGGTGTGAATAAAGAGAAAAAGTGGAAAAGAAAGGAAATACGCCACACGGTGGCGAGGACTGTTATTGCACTGGATAATGATCATTGTAGTAAGCCTCCCAGCCCTAAGATGGAGCGTGTTCGCGTGGGGAAGTGTGATTGAGGTTTGCCGGCGTCTGTTTCCCCAGCTGCGCACGGACGCGGAGAAGCACTCCCTGGTGGAGAGCGGCCTATCCTGGTACAGCGAGGAGGCGGGCAAGGCCCAGCGCAAGGCCCTGGGCGGGGCCTACGACACGGGCAGCCTGAAGACCGAGTCCGCCAGCAAGTGGAGGAAGTCCCGCCCCCAGGACGCCGGCGGCGAGGACGGGGGGGGGCGGGGGGAGCTGAGGAAGCCCCAGACGCTGGGTCACCCCAACGCCCTGAAAAAGAGCCGCAACCCACCCGTGGGGGTCACCTCGCCCATTACCCACACCTCCCAGAGCGTGCTCAAAGTGGCAGGTAAGAGAGAGCGCCCCCTTCAGTCCAATACGCACACACACATATTACCCACACCTCCCAGAGCGTGCTCAAAGTGGCAGGTGAGAGAGAGCGCCCCCTTCAGTCCAACGCACACATGCACACATGAACATGCACACGCTCAGGCACACACACGCACATACACAAACGCACATGCACACACACACATACACACACACACACACACGCACACACACACACACACACACGCACACACACGCACACACACGCACACGCACACACACGCACACACACACACACGCACACGCACACACACACACACACACACACACACACACACACACACACATAGAAACAAGCGTTGTCCTGTGCTGCTTGGTGTGTGCTCAGAAACTTCACAGGTGCAGATTTCTGCAGCCCTTGTGTTGTCAGCTTGGTTTGATGCTGTTTTTTACATTTTCTTTCATACCCTTCAGTTATGCACAGAACCATAGACTGAAGACTAGGGGGCATTTAAAGAAGCACCATCTTTGTATTGCCAAAGCTAATATGACCGCTGCAGTACCTCATCTGCTGCATTTTTATTTAGCATCCACAGTGTGGAAGACAGAAGAACAGGTCAGAGGAACAGGTCACGCAACGTTCAGATATACAGGGCAGTGGTGAAAACCAGCACAGGCATACCGGCGTCGCATTTCACAGCACTGTCGGTATGAGATGGGAAATAGGCCTGTGCCTGGAGTTCTGAGCTTGTTTTGTGAGTCGTGGCCGTCATCCGTAACCTTGGCGCTTATCGCTCGCGGCAGCGTCCGAATCCAAACATCCCGCTGTTTGAACACAAGCGCCATAAAAACCTCCCCCTACCTCCCACCCCTGAGGTTCTGGAGTGGGAAATAACTGTAGTGCACTGTGCATTCACATCTGGGAGTCCTGCAGCCAGAAAGTATTCACCACACTGTCTCAATCACCTGTGAACCAGACTGTGACTGTTTTCCACATTACGAGCTGCTCAGCATACTACAGGAGACCTAGAACCCATCTCTCAATAATGACAACTGTTGACCTATAGGAGCCTGGCTAGAATATGGTGATCTGTTTTGTAGTTTTTTTGGTGAAATGCTTTGTAGTTTTTTTTTTTTTTTTTTGTAGTTTTTTCCCACAAAGCAGAATGAAACTAACTGTGATTGACTGCTATGGAAATTCCACATATAGCCAGCCTATGACTTTGTCCTGGCCTGAACCAGCGATCTCTGAGCTATACTGCTGTTATCATGTTGCTGTTGTTTCATGGAGCAGCTGACCTGGTCATATTGTAGAGGGAGAGATGCTTGGTGTGTTCAAGTCCAGTGGGACATGTGGCCTGGGGCTTCACCAACAGAGCCACTTGATATCCTAAAAATGTATATATTAAATATTCATGAAGTATATTTGCATTATAAAATGTATTGCAAAGCTGTAGTTGCCGATGTGGAGGAAGGACTATCCTGCTGCTGGTCATTAATAGTCAATGACCAGTGCTTTAGCATAGCCTGTTATACCAGCTGAAGGGGCGTATCTGGGTGTACTGTTGCCTTCTCGGGGGTCCATATTGGCTCTTTTATCATAAAGGATAAATACGCCCTGATGAAACAAAAGGTTCTCAGCGACTCTCAGCGCCTCCCGGTAGCTTTATCTGTATTTATAGCCACGTACCGGGCACTTATCTGCCATTTCGCGTTATTGTCTCGAGCTTTCCGCGCGGGGCGATTGGCTCTGAAAGACCATCTAAATGTCACAGGCAATCAGAATGCACACGCGCCGATGGGAGAGCACAGATGGCACTTTAACATTGGCGTGGCTGCGCGGTTCAGTTGGATTATGTTTGAAGGCACGTCCATTTTCTGAACTTTCGTAAAACCTTGGAGCAGCGTTCTTTCCTGGTTTGTGGGTCGGAAATGCACGCGCCCCGTTGCGAAATGGTGTACAGCGACGCTTTATTGTTGGAGTCTGTTCTCCATCGTATCCGCGACCTCGAGTGCGGTGGGATTTTTCTTTGTTTGAGCTTACTCATGAATATTAATCGGGGCGGAGGACAAAAGGACTTGACAGGCATCGGATCGTCCTGTAATTTACTCCTGTGCATGAATAACGACCTCAGAAAGCGATGGCGTTCGTGGTGTGCGAAGCGCAGCCTTCATCGAAGGACTGTGAACACGATACAGCCCTGCAAGAGTTCATTGATTAAAATGGTTTCGTGAAAAAGAAGCATTTTGTTCAAAACGGATTCACTAGACCTAGACAAAATTTGGGTGTTTTGAATGGCAAAATTCTAGAGCCTTGGAAGAGAGAAACCGAAGGAGAATGAGCGCTTTAATTTTGAATAGCTAATTCAGCTAACTACCAAGATAATTTCCCTGCTTCCCTTCTTTTAAGAAAAAAAGGCTTTAAAATATGGGTAGCTGCTGTCAGTGATTTCTCAAAGTACATGTCCCTCCCCACTTCCTGTAAAACCCCTTTTCATGAAAACCTATGAATAATTAAAGAGAATAAATCCGAAGACCTTGATTTACAGTAAAGGGTTTTTTCATTTGCCAGTGTCTTTGTTGTAAAAAGAGATTCTTTGAGTGCAAGCCCCAGGGTCTGTACACTAATACCTGGTTCCACATCTTGACAGTTATAGTTTATGACGCTCATCACTCAAAATGCTGACATGGACTGACTGTCAGCTTCTTTTTCACATAAAATCTCCCCATGTAGCTAATAATAAACAAATTACTAGTTCATCGTAATTCATTAACCTATTTTTAGATTTGTCCTGACCTTTTCAGATAAATAGATAAATATGTGTGTCTTCTCAAACTGAACAGGGTTGTAGAGCTTATTGTGTGCTACTGTATGATCAGGGGCTGTAGGACCAAGTATAAGTCATGCAGTGACACCTGAGCTTCTGCTCCTAACAAACAGACATTCGCACAGACGCTGGCAAAGCATGTTCTCTGTTCGAGACCAGCATCCTTAGGAAAGTGCCTGTGTGTGCCTGTGTCAGCAAGCACTCTGACCTAGGGTTTGAATCAAGAAGGCGGCTCCAGGCAGTATGCCCCCAAGGCAGCTGTCAGCCAATCACATTCCGTTTTGCCTGTCTAAGTTAGGCTCTTGCCTAGCTGCAGCCAATGGAGAGTCATGGCCTGGTGTGACTGTCCTGTTACCTGCCTGAGTAAAATACAATTGGGACCCATTTTAGAAATTCCTTAAGCTTTGGTGAATTTATTGCACTCGTTGAAAAAGTCTTGATGGCAGACAAAGATATTTAGAGAAGGTGAGCCGCATAGACAGACCGATGTTGTTGGAAAGGTGTAGACAGAAGAGCAGAATTGTTTACGCGATGCTGATACTGATACCAAACTGAATTTTCTGGTTCATGTACCAGGAGGCATTCTGGGCACTGCTGTTCTACCACTGAGCTTCAGTAAATCAGTAAATCTTCAGCTTCAGTAAGTCTTTATCCAACAAACAGATGCTGCTTCAGACAAGAAAGGATAGTAGCCCCACACCCCAAAAAGAAGAAGATATGCCTGTATGTGAAAGAATAATGTGGTCAGAATAATTCACTTTTTATTCAGTACCATAGAATGCTAAACATATAATAATCCTAATAATCCCTTGCTTTTTGAATTTCAATTACAATATGAAGTCTAATGGCTGCTGAAGATGTAAATGAAGAACTTTTGTGTGCAAGAAATATGAATTGAAATAATTATTATTTTTATTGGAGGAGAACAGAAACCATATCTCCACAAACGTGAAAAACAGATGCCAATACTGAGGGTCCCTGGACACCTCCAAAAACCTTTTTTTAATTTAATTCTGGTGGGGAGAAGTGCTGTGGCAAGGCTGGTTTTGGGGGTGGGGCCGAGAGCCAGTACAGAAGGGAAACCCTCAAATTGTAATGAAACGCTCTGTCGCTGGAGAACCGAAGGAGAGTTCATCATGTTTCAGCAAATCCAGCACGCTTCCACAGGCCGACAAATACCTGCATCAGCGGGATCTATGCGGGAGCCATCGGCACGTATTCGAGCGAGCGCGGCATTCTGGGAAAAGCCGCTCTCCTCCTGCACCCGCAGCCTTCGCCCGCCCCCGGAGAACGTGGGCCTTTTCAGCATGTCCTCGCGGGCGTGACTAGGCTGTAATTTTGAGGATTGTTTCTGCCATACAAAATTGCTACTGAGCTGTACTTGGTGGTGAAATTCTCAAGTTGTCTCCCCCTGTTAAAGGTCTGTTCTTCAAATTATGTCAGGGGTGGGGGGGGGGGCGTTCTAGTTATTTGTCCTTAGCTTGTAAGTATGAAGGAGTACGTGCTGAAAAGTCCATGGCTTTCAGACTTGAGAGTTATAAAAAAGCCAATACATTGTGCTCTGCTGTAACACTCTCTAATCATTGTTACGCTACACTAACTAACTATACTTTTATTTATGATTTAGCCCCAAATGTATTTTTTGGCTATTTATACAAGTCCTAGTGCAGCCCTAATGTCTTCTAGTGGTGACCTGCTCAGCATCCCAACAGCACAACTTAAAAGAAGTGGAGAAGCAGCTTTTTCCCAAACTTGCTCTTTTTGGCATAATGTGGTTTAAGAGGGTAAATAATCTCTCTAAACATGAAATTAATTAAGAAAAATGATCATGTTGTTAAAATGATGGGCTTGTGGTTGAAGTGAAATCCAGCTCCAGCATACACAGGGGGCCCTGGGTGAACTGCTGAAAATGTGTTTTTTAAACATGGTTTTTAGTTAGTATATTTATTCTCTCATGGATTTAATTTAGTCTTTTATTGCATGTGCATTTTTACCCTTCAGTGTGTATTATCTTTACATCTTCGTGCGGTTTCTCTTCTTACATTTCATTTGCTTCTCCATTTTATTGTCTTTTTATTACATATATCATTTTTTTTTTTCTGTTAATCACTTTGGGTTTCAAAATGTTGTAACAAAAGTGCTATAGAAATATTCATTTATTTATTTTACTTGAGCTGATCTGATGTACCATTCCTCTGTTAAAATGGAACTGATGACAGGTGATATTTAACAGATTACTTTCTGCCACAGATTATGAAAAAGATAATTTGATATGGTTGTTTTTTTTTTTGGGGGGGGGGGGGGGGTAATTTAGTGTAATTCCTTTTATCCCATGTTTTATTGAATTTCTCTTGGTGGCCACGCCCCTTTGGGGGCTACATTTGGAATGTCATTGGCTGGGATTGGTCTGATCCAGTCTGAGTGGGCTTTTTTTTGCCCCGCATTGCGTGGCCAATCAGCTGCTTCTCTGGGCGGGGCCTTAGTGCAATAGTACTTTAGTCAGAGCATTAATACCATGAATGAGGGTTGTAGTCTTTCTACACAAGACAGCCAGTGTTTCCTCTTTCTCACTCTCTCTCTCTTTCCCTCTATTTCTCTGTCTATCCCTCTCTTTGTCTTTCTCTCTGTCTGTCTTTCTCCGTTTCCCTGTCTCTCTCTCCTTTCCTCTCCCTCTCCCTCTCTCCCCCTCAGAAAGCCCCCCCCCCCCCCCCCCGTCTCTCCACCCCCCCGTCCCCCCCCCACCCCCGAGTGTGGCTGTGGTCAGTCTGTTACAGTGCTCATTGTGCCCGGGAACCCCACGCTGCGTCTGGCACAGCGCCTGGCACGGGCCGCGTTGGCACCGTGTCAGATTTCGCGGGTGATGCGAATCGCGCCACGCGCTTCGGCTCGGGACAAAAGGCGGATAAGAAGACAGAGCGACAGAACACCGTTTTTTGATTGCAGTCATCTGGGGATACATTAGCGTGCTCACCATACCCCTTTATCTGCCACTTGTAGCAGCTGCATTAGTGTGCAACTAAAGAAATGCATGTTCATTTCAGATGGCAGAGGATCACATCCCGCATAAGTTCTGTTTGAGATCCCGTTCTGTTTGAGATCGCGCTCTGTTTGAGATCGCGCTCTGTTTGAGATTCCGTTCTGTTTGAGATCCCGCTCTGTTTGAGATCCCGCTCTGTTTGAGATCCCGTTCTGTTTGAGATCCCGCTCTGTTTGAGATCCCGTTCTGTTTGAGATCCCGTTCTGTTTGAGATCCCGTTCTGTTTGAGATCCCGCTCTGTTTGAGATCCCGTTCTGTTTGAGATCCCGCTCTGTTTGAGATCCCGCTCTGTTTGAGATCCCGCTCTGTTTGAGATCCCGTTCTGTTTGAGATCCCGCTCTGTTTGAGATCCCGCTCTGTTTGAGATCCCGTTCTGTTTGAGATCCCGTTCTGTTTGAGATCCTGTCCGTAACAGCGCTTTTGAAGAATGACATTTTTTTGCGGTTGTCAAATGCAGAGAATTTATTGGCTCCTGGGAAGCGCGGTTATGAGGTCATCAGAGCACCTGGGGCGGAGGACCGCGTTGTCGTGTTTCACAGAGATCAAAGTCGGGGCTCCTTCGGTTGTTAGTCGCGCTGCTGGCTTTGCGTGTTTCATAAATACCGCTAAGTAAATTCAGATGTCTGCCTCCGTGTGCACTGGCTGCTCAGTCGTTTGCAATTAGCATCTCAAACTGCATTGTGAGCCAAACTACAGCGCTAATGTGTTGTACATCACTTGGATGTTTCCCTTGGGCTTGTCTGATGAGACTGGCGTTCATGGTTCAAATAAAAAACTGCCGGTGGTCCTGGTTTTTCTCACAGTCGCCTGGTCGTTGGCCCACGGAACGCCCGTTGCTCTCCGCTAATTACAGTTGTAAGAACCATAAACGCCACGGCAGCATTAGCACTGTCCTGTAGATGGATAACCATGGATAGATTGATAGATTTGCTTGGAGCAATAAAGTAGCTAATTCACACAATCAAAACTTAAAATGTCAGCTTGCAGGATCTACACTTGCAAATATTTACAAGACAGGCGCAAGAAAATGTAAAATAAATTTTTTTTAAGTGGTAGTTTGTGATTATTTGAGTGGTTGAGAAGTGTGCTTTGAGATGAATTAGCATATACTGTGGGGTAGGTTATCTCCCATTTGTCTCTTCAGAGGTATAGGGTATAGCAGCACTCAAAAGGTTAGGGTATATGCTAGGTATATAAGGGTGTGTACTGTATGTATAGAGGGTGTGTGGGATCAGGCAGAGTCAGATAACCCGTGTCTGCCTGCTACTCTCTCTGGCAAACCGTGAGGCAGTCTGTCCACAGGCTCAGTGGAAACCCCATCCAGGCATCATGCCTGGGTTATCCAGCAGGGTGTGGTCCATTTTAACCTTGCCCTCCCCTCCCCTCCCCTCTGCATCCTGGAAAAGACACTTTTAGCTCTCAGGCCTGGAAAACCGGCCATCATGCAGTGATAGTGGTGAGAACAGGGCTGCACGTCTCTACTGTCTTGTCTCTATAGCAACCTTAAAGGGACAAGAGTTGGAGTTTGTGCGGTTGGTTTTCCTGCAGTCTCTGTTGGCTTTCAGCAGGCTTTGGCCAATGTTATTAATAAGTCAGTTATCAAGTTGGAGCCACACCTACATAATGTCATGGTTTGTCATAGGTAACAAAACCACCTAATTATTATCACAGCACATTCATAGATATTTGGGGACTTAAACTTGGTCTGTGGGCATAAACGTGGTCAGGCTCATAGTGCCGTAAGGTTATGAGCCTGAGAAGTGAGGTTATTAAATGGAGTAACGGTCATCTTCTTGTCTCTCCAGCGCCAAAGAGTGAGCAGAAGGCCGTGGACAAAGCCAAGATGGCGGTCAAGGGGACCGCGCTGCAGCGGTCGAGCTCGGACGCCGGGAAGGAGCGCGGCGACCACCGCAAGCCCCCGTCGGGCCTGGTCCGCCCCTCGGCCGGCAGCTCCTTCGGCTACAAGAAGCCGCCCCCGGCGACCGGCACGGCGACGGTGCTGACCGCCGGCGGCACGGCCATCTCCAGCGGCTCGGCGACGGTGGGCAAGACGCCCAGGTCCTCCGGCATCCCGGTGAAGCCGGCCGGTGGGGGCGGGGGCGGGGCCGGCGGGGCCGGGAGGAAGACCAGCCTGGACGTGTCCGCCTGCGAGCAGGGCTTCCTCTCCCCCAACGCCCGCAACAACATCCAGTACCGCAGCCTGCCCCGCCCCGCCAAGTCCAGCGCCATGAGCCTGACCAGCCGGCCCGGCTCGCGGCCCGTCAGCGGCGGCCTGGAGGGCAGCCTGCTCAGCCTGAAGCCCGTGCCCCCCTCCCCCGCCACCCCGGGCTCCGCCCCGGGCTCCCGGCTAAAGGAGCCGGGCGGCAGTAAGCCAGGCGGCCGGGCCAGCGCCGGCCCGGTGAACCAGACGGACCGAGAGAAGGAGAAGGAGAAGGCCAAGGCCAAGGCCGTGGCCTCGGACTCGGAGGGCGGGCCCCTCAAGCCGGGCTCCGCCCTCTCCTCCCACACCCCCGGGGAGACCTGCCCCAAACAGCTGAGCCTGCGGCCGACCAGCGGGGGCAGGTTCTCCGAGCTGACCTCCCCCACCTCACACAGGTAACTCCCTCTGCTGCACCTCCTCCCCCACCTCACGCAGGTCACTCCCTCTGCTGCACCTCCTCCCCCACCTCACACAGGTACCCTCTGCTGAACCTCCTCCCTTGCCCTCCCCACCTCACGCAGGTCACCCCTCTGCTGCACCCACCCCCACTCACACAGGTAACCCTGCTGCACCTCTCCCTGGCCTCCCCCACCTCACACAGGTAACTCCCTCGCTGCACCTCTCCCCCAACCTCACAACAGTACTCCCTCTGCTGCACCTCCTCCCCCACCTACACAGGTAACTCCCTCTGCTGCACCTCCTCCCCCACCTCACACAGGTAACTCCCTCTGCTGCACCTCCTCCCCCACCTCACGCAGGTCACTCCCTCTGCTGCACCTCCTCCCCCACCTCACACAGGTAACTCCCTCTGCTGCACCTCCTCCCCCACCTCATACAGGTCTCTCCCTCTGCTGCACCTCCTCCCCCACCTCACACAGGTCACTCCCTCTGCAGAACTTCCTCCCTAACTCTAAATTGCCCCTTATCCAATCAGAGTGCTTCTTACTCCTCCATACTGGTGCTGCTATCCTTTGTCTTTCCACTCTAACATCACTCTTTATGCTCCCATTTAATGACCCTGCGTCTGTTGGAGCAGACTAATACTGGCAGGAGCTCTGACCGTGGTGAAAAGGGTACTATGCCCAGTTCTGTGTACATCCGTAGCTTCTGCTTGTTTGTATTTCAAATTAACTGAAATAGGAAGTTTGTAAAATGAAGGAACTAAAGTGATCCAGAAGAGCGTGACTCTTACATGAGTACTCAGCTGGACTCTAGCTGTGCTCACTGTGACGAGCGTAGAGACTTTTTTGTGCGCTAAATGCAGACGTAAGATCAGGTCTCCAGCCCAAATCTTTAGCCGACTGTTAGATGTGAAATACTGGTGCAGAGTCCAGTACAGGCTCAGTTCCTGCCACAGTGGTTTTGCAGAGGACGATATAAACGTCCTTAATAACTTTCCACATTCAGTCCACTCTTTAACCCCCATTATTCACAGGTACCCTTTCTGGTTTCTGGTTTTGTCCTTTCTGGTGTAATCCCATGGCTGCCCTTCCTGTACCCATAAGTACTATCCGCTCTGGCCTGAGTGCGCTTCTGCTTACCGAAGCGGATATTATCAGGTTTCGGTCCTAAAACGACGCCTCCCCTCGAGCGGCGGCCGTTCTGAAGGTCACATGCGGCGGTGCTGTGTCATGTTGGCGAAGCTGAAAGGTTTCTGCGGGGTTTGTGGGAGTTCGGGACATAACTCTTAGTCTTACCCACAATCTCTAGAATCCTCATCTCTGCTGCAAAATTAATATCAGTCTAGCCCTCAGAGGTCAGCGTTTATTGCAGTTTTTTGCTCTAACGGCACATTGAGAGCGAACTTTATCCGCTGTGTTTCCATTGGTCCTCGCCGCCGCGGACGGTGGCCAGGTTTGCACATCGTTCCCCGTTTATCGACTGTTTCACTAATTCTCACTTTTTTTTTGTGCAAACCAACATTGAGGCGAGTTTTAGAAATCCTCTCGTTAGAGAGGAGCGATTACACGTCTCTGAATCACGAGTCCGTCTCCTGATTGGTCCACAGCTGTGGGGTCTGCTGGGCTTATCTCTGGTGCTCGGTAACGCGAGGGAGTGCAGTCTGGAGTTTCTGGAGAAGATTTCCGCGGCTCAGTCCATTCACGCCTTGCGAACATTAATGATTGATCGCCTTTATTTGCTGCAGAGATCCAGCTGATATCTTAGCCGTGATTCGTGCTGAAATCGTACCTCAGCCCAACGCGTCGCGCGTCAGCTCCCACCAGCCGTGATTGGTCAGTATGCACGGTCTGGAACAGCTGCGGTCTGACCCCCCCGGCTCCTCCCGCCCCCCACCGAATCCCATGATGCTTCGCTCCCACCGCCAGCATTCTCAGACGGGAGGAGGAAAGGGAGTCAGACGGGGAGAGGGGCGGCTGCTTTCTGCGGTTCTGCTGTAATTCCTGGAAGCCCGCGATGAGTGCTACTCCATTTCTCCCCCGCGCTCTCCGACAGCATGCCTGTGGCGTGGGGTCACATGACTCTAGTTTTGAAAGAACAGGCGTTTGCGTTCTGGCAACATATCCCATTTACATTTCACAAATATTCAGTTATATTTAACCTTATAGCTTTCTTAACCACAGGATAAATTTCAAAAACTCAATGGTGAATACAAATGAATGAATGGCAGAGGCAAAATACCTTGTTTTGCCCTGTAAAGAATTGGCAACCTGTCCAGGGTGTATTCCTGCTTCTCGCCCCAATGCACGCTGGGATAGGCTCAGACACCCTTCCGTCTCCCTGACCAGGAATAAGTGGGTTAGATAATGGATGGATGGATGGAAAATACCTTGTTTGGGGGAGCATTTGGATACATACCTGTGTAACGTGTGGGGACTCTAAGGTGTGGTGTCCTACCGCAGCTGTGGCTGTGGCCCTGTGTGAGCCTCGGAAGCATGTCAGTGTTGTGGCTGTACTGACTGTAGCTGGAAGACCTGCAGGGCAGTGCAGCTTTAGCCTAAGCCTCGCCTACACAGGGAAGGGTACGAGCAGCGCTCCCTCATCATATTAAGTCAGAATCAAATCAGTTTTATTTGTATTGTGCTTTTTACCGTAAACTGTCACAAAGACGCTTTGCAGAGTAGCAGAAAAAGAGCAAAAACCAGGCCTGAACGGCCAAATAGCACATGAATTAAAAAAAAACTCCCCAGTGGGAAGAAATCTCAGGAGGAACCCTGCTGAGTGGTAGAATGGATGTAACAGAATGCAAATTGGGGAATAATGAAAAATGTAAATAAAAACCTCTTCACAAAATACATAAAAGAAGTATGTCAGGCAATCTTTTCAGCCTGTGATGTTTTATCTGTATTTGTTATTCAACTGATCTCAAAACGTGGTTCACATGCAGTCTTGGACGTTGTCCTCTTGTACATTTTATGCGTAGGGCGCAAGGCAAGTCTCTGGGCAAGCCTGCCAGCCTGATGCACCTGGATAAGGTGAACTCCAACAGCCTGGACTCCACCATGATGGGCATAGAAAGTGAGCTTCCCCCCAAGGTGCCCCCCTACTCCAAGCTCCAGGCCCTGGCGGGCTCCGGAGGCCCCGCCCCCTGTCTGACGCCCAGCCCCGCCCCCGTCCTCAACGTCAACTCGGCCAGCTGCTTCCCGGAGGCGGGCCTGGCCCCGCCCGGGGGCTCGCCCCTGCTGTACCCCCGTCTGTCCGGCCTGCACCGCAGCATGGAGTCCCTGCCCCTCCCCATGAGCGTCCCGCCCGCGGGGGGGCGCCCCGCCACCGAGCCCCGCGAGCGGGATGAGGACAGGGCCCCCAGCGGGTGGAGCGCGAGCAGCAGGACCTCCCTCACTCTCCTGGACAGGTGGGCTCCTCACAAAATCTCCCTCCACCTGAACCCTAACTCAAAACCTAATCATCTCCCTCTACCTTACCCTTAACGCCTAAACATAACCATATCCCTGTACCTTAATCCTAACCCAAAACCTAATCATATCCCTCTACCTTACCCTTAACGCCTAAACCTAACCATCTCCCTGTACCTTAATCCTAACCCAAAACCTTAGCACATCCCTCTACCGTAACCCTAACCCTAACCATCTCCCTACACCTCAACTCTAACCCTAACCATATCCTTCAATCTTAACCCTAACCCAAATCCTAACCATATCCCTGTACCTTAATCCTTACCCAAAACCTTAGCACATCCCTCTACCGTAACCCTAACCCTAACCATCTCCCTACACCTCAACTCTTACCCTAACCATATCCTTCAATCTTAACCCTAACCAAATCCAACCATATCTGTACCTTAACCACTAACCCTAACATCTCCTACACCTTAACCTAACGTTCCTCACTCAACCCTAACTAACCATCTCAATCTAACCCTAACCCAAATCCTAACCATATCCCTCTACCTTAACCACTAACCCTAACCATCTCCCTACACCTTAACCCTAACCATCTCCCTCCACCTCAACCCTAACCCTAACCATATCCTTCAATCTTAACCCTAACCCAAAACCTAATCATATCCCTCTACCCTAATCCTAACCCAAAACCTTAGCACATCCCTCTACCTTAAACTTAACGCCTAACCCTAACCATCTCCCTTCACCTTAACCCTAACCTGAAACCTAACCATATCCCTGTACTTTAACCCTAACCCTTAATCGTAATGCCCTCTGTTCCTGGGTCAGTTTCCTGCTCTGACCGTGCCTTAGCACTGCTGTGACCACTCCTACCTTCACTGTCCAGGTGGCTCCACCTGTTGACCAGATCAGATACTGCATCTTATTACATGACACGGTTTCCTCAGTGTGTGCCTTTGGCCTAATCCACTGGGGCCAGTAGTAAGCATGACAGGTCTCTGATGTTCTGCTTTAGTTCATTGGTTTGGAGATACGCTTTGCAACACTGCATCATCCAGTGGAAAATGGCAATATAGTTCTTACTGTCAGAGTATCACATTTTTACTAGTATTAGTGGCCCAGTAATGTGTTGCTGAGCCCACAGACTTGTGTATATATATCTTGTCCTACTAGCCACCAGAATAAGCATTCAGTCAGTGTTGATGGGATGAACCAGACTCAAACAGAATGAATCATTTGTCTGTAGTGAGAAACACAGAGCAGCCTCATCTGTATAAACCCGATAGTGTTTCCTTCCTCTGTGCTGTTTGTTTTGACACCAAACTGCCGGAGGACACAGGAGCAGGAACACGCTAAATACTGAAATAACAACAGCAGACCCAGGAACCCCTTTGCTCGAGCGTCACCTCCCAGCATGCATTTTGTGCAGTTGCTGGAGGAGGTTTCTGAATCGAGTCCAGGATCCCACCAAGACGTCCCCAAGATGCTTCACTGTTAATAGGGAAGAGGTTATATACACAGTAATCATGATGAGATATGAGGTGTGAAATGAATGGGTGGACTCATGCATCTGAACTCACGCCATTGGCCGGGCAGGGGAGAGTGTACCTGCCACACATCTGCCTGCACTGTAGTGGGGTTTCCATCCTGCTGTTTTTATGCAAATTTAGAATTTGCGTGAGTAACCCCGAGTGGAAACTGCCGTAATTAGAAAAAAAAAACGCCGAAATATCGCAACAAAGTTTTTGCGCTTGCCTGAGGTGGAAAAGTTGGCGTTACGATAAAGAAATGAAGGAACGAAGGGTAATGGAAACAGATGACGACATGACGGGGACTTAAGTCACATGCTTCTGATCCAGCAAGCGCAAGATATGTCATTAAATATCAATAAATATAAATAATCAACATCTCAGGGCTGCATGCAGTACAGCCATGTATAACCGAGAGAGGGCTGTTATGATCTCTCTTCCAAGAGTGAGTGTGTCTTGCAAACTCTCCATTACTGTGTTGGGCTGGCCCTCTTTTGATCACGTAACATTGTTGCGCCCTCTTCAGTATATTCACTGAACAGCAGTTGATGGAAACACACACTGATTCGCATTTTCTTCTGCCGACTTTTAGGAAATCTGCTTAACATTCAGATGGAAACTGACCTTGTGTGGACCTGTAGTCTGCTAAAAAAAGCTACGGGTTCAAATCTCAGGCCGTCCGGAATCAGCCGCTGTGTTTCAGACAGACTGTATGAGGAGTAGCATCTCAGGGTGTTAACATTCAGACAGACAGAGCTGTGTGAGGAGTAGCATCTCAGGGTGTTAACATTCAGACAGACAGAGCTGTATGAGGAGCAGCATCTCAGGGTGTTAACATTCAGACAGAGCTGTGTGAGGAGTAGCATCTCAGGGTGTTAACATGCCAGTTTGTGAGTTCAGGGTCAGATTCCCTGGAGGGAAACTTCCTGGGTAAGAATGAGCTAGTTGAGCTACTTGGCTAGCTAGGCGTGGGAGTGAGTTTCCCAGCAACACTGCTCTGTCTGTCACACGCTCCATGTTCAGTCACTCCTATATATGCTCTATGGTCCAGCCCCCACCAGGCAAGGATATACCAAGGGCCTCATGACCCTGGAGGAACATAGCTCCTCCTCTTCTCTGATGGAGCATAGATTTTATTGCTGCCAGAAAAAAAAATTCTATTTGGTGGATAATAAATTGAGAAAATCTCAGTTTTTTCCTCCAGGGTATTTTTTTAATTAAAAGAGCCTTCTGTGCAAGGCTAAGTTTGATTCAGGCAGGCTTATTATATTGTGCAATCAAGGAAACTTACTGTATGATTATTGATTGCCGAGAATGTCCAAAATGAATTAGTGCATATGAATTAGTTACTGCAATGGCTGCTTTGACACCCCCACCCCCATTAAATACAGTGCGTGTGGGCAGAAGTTAACTCTAGTTCATTCTGGGAATCACTAACGGTGTCTTTTTTTTTTTACCTGCAGTTCACAAAGGGATCGGAACACCCTGCCAAAGAAAGGATTGAGGTGACCTGAATTTACCGTTACCCAGTCATTTCCACCAGTCCTCCTTTTTAATTGGTCATGTCACCGCGTCTCTTTCCTGTGTGTGCTTAACGTTTTTCCTGCCTGCCTGTCCGTCTCCCCCCAGTCGCTATGGTTCCGCCCAATCAGAGGAGGAGAGCAAAGAGAGGCGCCACTCCCACACCATCGTGAGCCTGACCGAGTCGCAGACCCCCCCGATGCTCCCGTCGCCCACCTCCTTCTCCCACTCCTCCGCCGGCAGGGGCCCCTTCACCAACGTGGGTGAGTCGCTCGCCCGGCGCCCCCTGCTGGCGCCGGACGGAGGTTTTCATTTTTTTAACCTTCATTTTAACCTGGAAAAAAAACCACATGGAGATGGAAATCTCTTTTGCAAAGGACACCTGACATAAAACACCAAGTTACCCAACAAGACAGCTGACAATCAAATGAATGAAAATGAATGAATTAATCATTGCATTTATATAGCGCTTTTCCAAACGCTCAAAGTGCTTTACAGTGATGAGGGGGAACTCACCTCACCCACCACCAATGTGTAGCACCCACCTGGGCGATGCACGGCAGCCATTTTGCGCCAGAACGCTCACCACACATTAGCTAAGTTGAAGAGGGAGATGGGGAATGAGACAGCAGTGTAACAGAAATTTAAAAAGCAGAGCAGAGGTTAAAAGCAAGAGCATACTGCAGCCTTCGGGTCAAGAATTACGTGTTTAAAGTCAGAAACTGAAATTTATTTGTCAAATACAGGATACAGGGAGAAATGGCTATGTTGAGTTACCCATAAACATAATGAGAAGTGTAGATTTATGTTTACATCACCTTTAAGCACTCTTATTTAGAATGACTTACACAAGTGCATGACTATGCCAAGTCATCAGTGGCACAAGAAAAGCAATAGTGTTTATCAGTGCAGAAAGCCTGACAACGTGTGCCATAGTAGCTGCAGAAGGATGTAATGCTTTTAGTAGCAAACGTGTTTGAATATATAGTGTTAGACGTAGCATAGGTAGGGCTTGTGAAACCACGATAAACTTGTGAGGATAATTGTGTGGACATGCAGTGAAAACTGGAGTCTTTCAAATGTAAAAGGCCCTGTGAAAGACTCAGCCCTGGAGTCTCAAAATCCCCTCATCACAGCGTGATTCCCTGTGGACTGAATCCGTTTCATTATTTTGCATAATTGTTTCTGATTTGCATAAACTGCGTGCGCTGGGGATGCTGGTTAATTTACGATCTGTTTTCGCGTCCACGCACCCCCCCCCCACCCCCACCCCTTCTCTCATGTCCCCCACAGTGCCCCCCACCCCCAACGGCGCCCCCCCCAGAATGACCCGGTCCAACAGCATCCCCGCCCAGGACTCGGGCTTCGAGCTGTACGGCGCCTCCCCCCTGGGCAGCAGCCTGTCCCTGGCCGACCGGCCCAAGAGCATGATCCGCTCCGGGTCCTTCCGCGAGCCCGGGGACGACGGTGAGTGCCCCGCCCCAGTAAAGCCGGTGAGGAGCAGCCGGCGCAGGAGGCCGAGCGGTGGAGCTCTGGGCTGTGAGCGGGAGCGAAACGAGCGGCTCTTTCTCCTCGTTGAGCTGTGCTCAGTGTAGAAAATGTGTGCGCCTCAAAATGCTGCCCAGGCAGAGGAATATTAAAGAAATGCATCATTTCTAAAACCGTAAAGCCTGTCATAACATCTCTCCCTGCCTCTCTCTCTCACTCTCTCTCTCCCTCTCTCCGCCTCTCTGTCTCCCTCTGCCTCTCCCCCTCTCCCCCCCTCTCTCTCTCTCTCGCTCCCTCTTTCTCTCTCTCTCTCTCTCCCTGCCTCTCTCCCTCTGCCCCTCCCCCTCTCCCTCTCTCTCTCTCTCTCTTTCTCTTTCTGTCCCCCCTCTTTCCCTCTCTCTCTCTCTCTCTCTCCTCTTTCTCTCTCTCTCTCTCTCCCTGCCTCTCTCCCTGCCTCTCCCTCTCTCCCTACCTCTCTCTCCCTCTCTCTCTCTCTCTCCCTCTCTCCCTCTCTCTCTCTGCAGTTCACGGCTCGGTTCTCTCCCTGGCGTCCAGTGCTTCGTCTACCTATTCCTCGGTGAGTGGACTCCTGCCGACCGCGGCAGATTTATCCCGGAAGGATAAATCCGTTATTTTATTACAGCCGTGGTGATCAGCCTGCAGGGACTGCTGTTCTTCAGTCTTCACTGCTCCCCTCATAGCCCCTCTGAGTCACCGACCGACCGAAGTTTGCAAAAGTGCATCACACTCTCACGCTCGTCTGCACCAGAATCCATTTTGAGTCTGTTCAGGATGAGCGTGGGTGCTGTTCTGCATGTATATGATTGCACACGTATATATGCACGCATACATAGGCGCAGACAGCTTGTGTGCCCCAGTACACAGTAATGAAAAGGTGAAACAGACTTTTCTGCAAATGAACAGGTGCACACCGCACCCCCTCGCCTTCTCTTCTCTGCCCCCTCCCTTCCCTTGACTCAGCTCCTCCCCCTCCTGGACTGAGCCCCTCCTCCTCCTTGACTCTGCTCCCCCTCTTTGACTCAGCTCCTCCCTCTTCTTGACTCAGCTCCTCCCCTTCTTGTCTCAGCTCCTCCTTCTTCTTGACTCCGCTCCTCCCCCTCTTTGACTCAGCTCCTCCCTTTCTTCTTGACTCAGCTCCTCCCCCTCCTGGACTCAGCCCCTCCTCCTCCTTGACTCTGCTCCCCCTCTTTGACTCAGCTCCTCCCTCTTCTTAACTCAGCTCCTCCCCCTCTTTGACTCAGCTCCTCCCCCTCTTTGACTCAGTCCCTCCCCCTCTTTGACTCAGCCCTCCCCTCTTTGACTCAGCTCCTCCTTCTTCTTGACTCAACTCTCCCCCTCTTTGACTCAGCTCCTCCCTCTTCTTGACTCAGCCCCTCCCCCTCTTTGACTCCGCTCCTCCCCTCTTTGACTCAGTTCCTCCCCCTCTTTGACTCCGCTCCTCCCTCTTTTTGTCTCAGCTCCTCCCTCTTCTTGACACAGCTCCGCCCCTTTCTTGACTCAGCCCCTCCCTCTCCTTGACTCAGCCCCTCCCCCTCTGACTCAGCTCCTCCTTCTTCTTGACTCAGTCCTCCCTCTTCTTGACTCAGCTCTGCCCCCTCATTACTGTTTAACCTCGCTATTGCTGTAGGCTGCAGTTCTGACCCTCGCCCTGCTCTAGCGGTAGAGCCTTACTCTCTCTCTCTCTCTCTCTGTTATTCTCTCTCTCTCTCTCTCTCTCTCTCTTTTTCTCTGTCCCGCATGCTCTATCAGGCTGAAGAGAGGATACAGGGAGAGGTAAGTTCCTTCTGTCTAATCCCCCCGCACGGCCCCCACCCCATCCATTTCTCATCCTCACCTTATCCGGTCTTTCCCTGCTCCGGGGTAGTCATCCCCTCTGGCGTCAGTAGGGGGTGCACACGGTCTCCACTCCCTGGCCTGTTGTGCTCCTACTTCTCTACCTTTTGTATTGTCGTGTGAACGTCTCTTTGCCTTCGTCAAGATTTTGGCCGACGGGCGCCATCTTGCCGCCTCTCTCTCTTTGTCTCTCCTCCCTTCTACGTCCTTCATCTTCCTCATCCTTTCTTTTTCAGCGCTCCAGTGGCTGAATTCATTCATGGCTTCAGCTCCCATCATGCCGTTCTGCCCGCCCCTTCCACCCATCCTTCATTTTTCTGTTTGTTTTTCTCTGAATAATAAAATGTAGCACGTTTGCGTATCCTGATTCATGCTACTACAGAACATTGAACTCTTTGCTCTTTGAAAGTAGTCATCAGTCATTATTTTGAACACAAATTGGGGTCTGGCTCTGAGCTCCTTCGGTGTGAAGGATCGCTGCCCGCGCTGGTCTTGCGTTGTGCTTCCCTGGGGCCACAGGCCAGTGGGGTGCTGTGAGAGAGAGGCGGTAAGTGACTGACGGACTCCTGTTTGTTTCTTTCGGCAGCAAATCCGCAAGCTGAGGCGGGAGCTGGAGTCTTCGCAGGAGAAAGTGGCCAACCTGACCACCCAGCTCTCTGCCAACGTACGTATCTGTGTGCCACCCACCTCTGTGTGTGTGCCAATGTACGTATCTGTGTGCTACCCACCTCTGTGTGTGTGTGTGTGTGTCAACGTACATATCTGTGTGCTACCCACCTCTGTGTGTGTGTGTGTGCCAACGTACGTATCTGTGTGCTACCCACCTCTGTGTGTGTGTGTGTGCCAACGTACGTATCTGTGTGCTACCCACCTCTGTGTGTGTGTGTGTGTGCGCCAACGTACGTATCTGTGTGCTACCCACCTCTGTGTGTGTGTGTGTGTGTGTGTGTGTGTGTGTGCAAACGTACATATTTGTGTGTGTGTGCCAACATGTATCTGTGCCACCCTCTGTGTGTGTGCCAATGTGTGTTTCTGTGTGTTACCCACCTCTGCGTCCACTTACCTGAAGAGTACAGGCAGTGTCGGCCCACCACCACAGTTTCAGGCGAACAGTGGAGATAACAGAGTAAGACACGGAGTAACAGAGTTCTGACATTAATAAGGCCCGTTCATGACTCCTGTGAGCAGCCTGTGATTTGTTGAAGCCACTCCTTGCAGGTGGTTGAGAGGCAGCGTGGTTCCACCTCACCTGCAGCTCTGACACAACAGGCCAATGCTAATCGGGGCTCAGTGTGTAAACGTGTACATTTAGGTCCCCTATAGATGGTTTATGACCACCTGTCAAGCACACTTGAAATGTATGTGACTATCATTCTTCAAATGAATAAAAAGGTCACTTAAATTAATTTAAGGCACTGAAGTAAGGTACTTTGAGGCATTGAGTCAAGGCCTTTGAGAGAGGGGTGTTGATGGAGGGGGGAGTACAGTGTATCTTTCCAAAACCTCCGTCCCTCCAATGCAGCGTGTCGGTTCCTGTCAGTTATCAGAGGTATCGTAGGGGGAGAGAAACCGGCCCCTGGAGGCTGTAGAATCCGGGCGCTGACCTATCTAAGCCCCGCCCCAGATGTGATAGGCTCCTCCCCCCACGCCAGCGCCGTGGAGGCGGCGGTCACCTTGTCCCAGCTCGGTGCAGAGGCAGAACAGAGGGGCAGATTTGGGGCTGTGGGAAAGGGGTGCAGCGAGGCTCTCCAGCAGAGTATGGGGCAGAGTAACTGCCCCATTAACTCAGACTGAGGAGGGCTTCAACCGTCCTACTGCTGACTGCCGGGGGGGGGTCTGGAGCCCGTCCGTCTGTCTGTACATCCGTCTGTCTGTCTGTCCGTCCGTCTGTCCGTCTGTCTGCCAGTCCATCTGTCTGTACATCCGTCTGTCCGTCTGTCCGTCTGTCTGTACATCTGTCTGTCTGTCTGCCTGTCCGTCTGTCTGTACATCTGTCTGTCTGCCTGTCCGTCCGTCCGTCTGTACATCTGTCTGTCTGCCTGTCCGTCCGTCCGTCTGTACATCTGTCTGTCTGCCTGTCCGTCTGTCTGTACATCTGTCTGTCTGCCTGTCCGTCTGTCTGGCCTCACGTCTTCCCTCCTCTTTTTGCTCAGGCGAACCTGGTGGCCGCCTTCGAGCAGAGCCTGGCCCTCATGACCACGCGGCTGCAGTCCCTGTCCGTCAGCGCCGATCAGAAGGTACGCCTCCGTCGCTCTTCCTCGCCTCGCGGTGGAAGGGGGAGAGGCCGTGCGCTGTCAATCATCCGCCTGGCTGCAGCAACCCAGCGGGGCGGGGGGGTTGAGGGGGGTAATGTTCACCCGCTTTGATCAGCGAGGGGGGAGGGGGAACCGAAGGACCCTTAACGGGGTTTGAGCGCGTCCTTGTGAAAGCGCCCCAGGGAGGCACCCCCCCGCGTACGCCTTTGATTCCCGCCCCTTCTGAGCGTGTCCGCAGCTGTGACGCGTGTGTGTGATTTTCCCCGGGGAGTTTATCCCCCCCCCTCCCCCCCCCAGCCTAACCGCAGACACCTGAATATCCGCAAGCGCTCTCCACACCTCCAACCAAGCCGCGCAGCTGCGCCCCAGTGCATTCTGGGTCAATGTCATCATAGCTTCGCGTGACCCAGATTCAGACATTAACGCACCGGATGCAGGAGAGGGCGGGGGGGGGGAAGGTGCTGGAGTGACCACGGAATCCCGAACTGGGCCGTAGCTCGTCAGGTTGTGCTTTTCTATCGCTGCTCAAGGCCCCCCCCCCCCCAGGAATGAGGCTGATCCTAATTAACGGGGAAATACCGATGTTGGGAACGCGAACACAAACGTCCCGGGCCAGTGAGCGTTGGGCTCCATTGCTGGGCTCTGTCCAGCTGCGCGCGAGCGCACGCGCTCTTTATACGCGCGGTTTTGAGCCAATCGAATCCCTCTGCCCCTGGTCGACACGTTTGGGGTCTGAAGGTCAGTATTTCCATATTTAGGAGGATATGTTCCCTAACGTCGTCATGTCGCAGACAGGCCGGGGTATGACGGGAGGTGTGGGGGTGTCGGGGAGTGGGGTGGGGTGGGGGAAAGTATGACGGCAGGTGTCTGGGTGTCGGGGGTTGAGGCAGGAGCGGGAGAATAATTCCAGTATTCCTGTCATCTCCTCGCTGCGCAGTCATCTCCTCGGCTGCGCAGTCATCTCTTCGGCTGCGCAGTCCGGGTTCATTAGCGGGTGCTGGCTTTCTTTCCCTCCTCCGCCATTTCTGCCTCGTCGCTCCCGGGTAATGGAAGAGTCTAGACTGCCAGCGAGGAGGTCTTTGTCTGAGCGTGAGCTGTGCTAGCGCAGCGACCCGAAAACGACCCCCCGCCCCCACCCCCCCACCCCCCAGCCCCCCCGGCGGCCTCCTCTTAAAGCTCATCCACGTGCACCACGAAGGGACTCACGCGCCTGTGAATGATCACACCCTCAGCCGGGAGAGAGCCCTCAACCATAGACGTGCATATTCAACTAGACAGGCTAGCACGCCTTCAGCTAAGCTAAGCTTGTGAAGTCCCGGAAGTAAGCCTGTACTGTGCGTACTGAGGGCAAAACACTGGAGCTCCCAATAAGGTGAATGGGGTATATCAGACTTTTGAAGGCAAAATAAAACGTCCCCGATGTTATTCTGAAACGTGGTTAACGAACGTTACGTTTCATATGAAAATACACAATATGTAATAAAATATCCAAGCTTCAATAAATATTTTGCCGAAAATTTCTGGACCAAAACGACCATTGTTTCACGAACTGCTACACATAATGAAATTCATCTTCACAAAAGACTGACGTTTTCTTTGGTTGTGAAATCACCTTGGATTTCTACATTGAACTCAACGGGCAGCAAGCTCTTTTGCCCTCAGGCATGCGCGGTCGAGGTTTCCCGTTACTTCCTGGGCTTCACCACCTGGCCCCTCCTACCCTCTCCTGTTCCGATGTGTGCTCTTTGGCCTCCACCCCTCAGTGTTTTTTAGTGACATGGCACCGGGGGAGGGGGCGGAGCTTGGGAGCAGGGCTCTGAGGCGGAGCTCGGGGGCGGAGCTTGGGAGCAGTGCTTGTGGGTGGAGCTCGGGGGCGGAGCTCAGAGGCTGAGCTTGTGGGTGGAGCTCTGACCATGGGCCTCTTGTCCCTGCAGGACAACGAGCTGGGGGACTTGCGTGAGACCATCGAGCTCCTGAAGACCAAAAACACTGAGGCACAGGCCGTCATCCACGGGGCCCTCAACAACCCCGACATCGCCCCCAAAGGTAGGACCCCAAAAAAATAAAGCGTCACAGCCCAGCAGACATCATAGGAATACATGAATATGTAATGATGAAGGATAGTGGTGATTGATGGATATGGTGACAGGGTCAGTGATAGTGGTAATTGATGATGACAGGGTCAGTGATAGTGGTGATTGATGGATATGGTAACAGGGTCAGTGATAGTGATGATTGATTATGACAGGGTCAGTGACAGTGGTGATTGATGGATATGGTGACAGGGTCAGTAACGGTGGTGATTGATGATGACAGGGTCAGTGATAGTGGTGATTGATGATGACAGGGTCAGTGATAGTGGTGATTGATGTATATGGTGACAGGGTCAATAACGGTGGTGATTGATGATGACAGGGTCAGTGATAGTGGTGATTGATGATGACAGGGTCAGTGATAGTGGTGATTGATGATGACAGGGTCAGTGATAGTGGTGATTGATGGATATGGTGACAGGGTCAGTAACGGTGGTGATTGATGATGACAGGGTCAGTGATAGTGGTGATTGATGGATATAGTGACAGGGTCAGTAACGGTGGTGATTGATGATGACAGGGTCAATGATAGCGGTGATTGATGGTTATGATGACAGGGTCAGTTATGGTGGTGATTTATGGATATGATGATGAGGATGATGATGGTCTCTCCCTCACCCCCCCCCCCTCCATTCCCCAGAGCTGCGGATAAAGAGGCAGAACTCGTCAGAGAGCATCTCCAGCCTCAACAGCATCACCAGCCACTCCAGCGTGGGCAGCTGCAAGGACACCGACGCCAAGAAGAAGAAGAAGAAGAGCTGGGTGAGCAGCCTTCACACTGCGAGAGATTCCTGTGTGTGTGTGTGTGCATGTGCGTGAGGTGTGTGTGTGTGTGTGTGTGTGTGCGTATGTGATGTACGTGTGAGTATGTTCACGTGCGTGTGTGTGTTTGTGTGTGCGCATGTGCGTGCGTGTGAGGTGTGTGCGTGTGTGCGTGCATGTATGCATGGCGTGTGCGTGTGTGTGTGTACTTGTGTGTGTGTGTGGTGTGTGTTATATATGATGATGTCGGTCTCATTGAGCCAAATTTCACTCCTGAGTCACATTCCGTGCTCTTCCAGGTAGAATACAGCCTCGCTGCCATGCAAGTTTATTAGCTTTAGAGGAGTAAATCACATCAGCTGTAACATTAGTTCAAGTCCCATTCAAATGTTCCAGTCATTTCAGGGCCCAAAAGGGTCTTATTTCATGCATTTGCTGTGCTATGCTCAATATTAAGTGCCCGAAAAAAAACAGCATTTTGCCTGAATCTGCAGTTCAGCATAGAGGAACTGCTTTTGTGGTTAGATTGAATTCCACCCCTTGTCAAGTAATTCATCCACCATGTTTGCTCTCGAAGGCACTTTTCCAAATGGCCAATTAATCCTCCTGCTAACTTTATTTAAACCTTAGTGCTAACTAACTTGGGCATGCGTGCTAACATCTTCTCTAGTGCTCCCTTGTGATTTTGTGGGCGTCGGGAACCACGGTTAGCAGACCCCGTGTTTGACACGCGCAACATTAGCGGGACGCAAAGCGGACGAGTAGTGTGAGCTTTTAAACTGAGAGCCTGAAACCAGCAGCATCCTGTTAACGCTGTGTCATTGCACTGGAACACAATGATGTGGATGGGGTGTCCATTAAGAGAGGAAACATCTAGAAGCTCTCTTAAGATCTTTGTGAAGGGAGCAGAAGAAAACAGTCAACGCACACAAAGCACTCACAAACACACAAACAGACACTCACGGACACACACGCACACACACACGCACACACACACACACACACACGTAAACACACACACACACACACACACTCCGTCATGTTCAGCCTTCCCTCAAAATCTGGAAAATTTCAGCCAGGTTTTCTGGTGGCTCCTCTCAGGATTGAGCGGCCGGGCAGCGGCCTCCACGCTCTCGCCCCTCCTCGCTCTCGCCCCTCCTCGCTCTCGCCCCTCCTCGCTCTCGCCCCTCCTCGCTCTCGCCCCTCCTCGCTCTCGCTCCTCGCTTCTCGCTCCTCCTCGCTCTCCTCGCTCCCTCCTCGCTCTCCCCCTCCTCGCTCTTCCCTCCTCGCTCTCGCTCCTCCTCGCTCTCCTCCCTCCTCGCTCTCCTCCTCCTCGCTCTCCTCCCTCCTCGCTCTCGCCCTCCCCTCCTCGCTCTCCTCCGCTCCTCGCTCCTCCTCTCCTCCTCCTCGCTCTCGCCCCTCCTCGCTCTCGCCCCTCCTCGCTCTCGCTCCTCCTCGCTCTCCGCTCCTCCTCTCCCTCCTCGCTCCCCCCTCCTCGCTCTCGCCCCTCCTCGCTCTCGCTCCTCCTCGCTCTCGCCCCTCCTCGCTCTCGCCCCTCCTCGCTCTCGCCCCTCCTCGCTCTCGCCCCTCCTCGCTCTCGCCCCTCCTCGCTCTCGCTCCTCCTCGCTCTCGTCCCTCCTCGCTCTCGCCCCTCCTCGCTCTCGCTCCTCCTCGCTCTCCTCCCTCCTCGCTCTCGCCCTCCTCGCTCTCGTCCCTCCTCGCTCTCGCTCCTCCTCGCTCTCCTCCCTCCTCGCTCTCGTCCCTCCTCGCTCTCGCCCCTCCTCGCTCTCGTCCCTCCTCGCTCTCGCTCCCTCCTCGCTCTCGTCCTCCTCGCTCTCGTCCCTCCTCGCTCTCGCCCCCTCTCGCTCTCGCTCCCGCTCGCTCTCGTCCCCGCTCGCTCTCGTCCCTCCTCGCTCTCCTCCCTCCTCGCTCTCGTCCCTCCTCGCTCTCGCTCCTCCTCGCTCTCGTCCCTCCTCGCTCTCGTCCCCGCTCGCTCTCGTCCCCGCTCGCTCTCGTCCCTCCTCGCTCTCGTCCCCGCTCGCTCTCGCCCCTCCTCTCTCTCCTCCCTCCTCTCTCTCGCCCCTCCTCGCTCTCCTCCCTCTTCGCTCTCGTCCCTCCTCGCTCTCGCCCCTCCTCTCTCTCCTCCCTCCTCACTCTCGTCCCTCCTCGCTCTCGTCCCTCTTCGCTCTCGCCCCTCCTCTCTCTCCTCCCTCCTCACTCTCGTCCCTCCTCGCTCTCGTCCCTCTTCGCTCTCGCCCCTCCTCTCTCTCGTCCCTCTTCGCTCTCGCCCCTCCTCTCTCTCCTCCCTCCTCACTCTCGTTCCTCCTCGCTCACGTCCCTCCTCGCTCTCGCCCCTCCTCTCTTCCTCCCTCCTCGCTCTCGCCCTCCTCTCTCTCCTCCCTCCTCGCTCTCGCCCCTCCTCGCTCTCGCCCCTCCTCTCTCTCGTCCCTCTTCGCTCTCGCCCCTCCTCTCTCTCCTCCCTCCTCGCTCTCCTCCCTCCTCGCTCTCGCCCCTCCTCGCTCTCCTCCCTCCTCGCTCTCGCCCCTCCTCGCTCTCCTCCCTCCTCGCTCTCGTCCCTCCTCGCTCTCGCCCCTCCTCGCTCTCGTCCCTGCTCGCTCTCGTCCCTCCTCGCTCTCGCCCCTCCTCGCTCTCGTCCCTCCTCGCTCTCGCCCCTCCTCGCTCTCGTCCCCGCTCGCTCTCGTCCCTCCTCGCTCTCGCCCCTCCTCGCTCTGGTCCCTCCTCGCTCTCGTCCCCCCTCACTCTCGTCCCTCCTCGCTCTCGTCCCCGCTTGCTCTCGTCCCCGCTTGCTCTCGCCCCTCCTCTCTCTCCTCCCTCCTCACTCTCGTCCCTCCTCGCTCTCCTCCCTCCTCGCTCTCGTCCCTCCTCACTCTCGTCCCTCCTCGCTCTCGTCCCCGCTTGCTCTCATCCCTCCTCGCTCTCGTCCCGCTCGCCTATTTCTGCTCCATTAACCCACCTTTCCGTCTCCCTCCTGTGAGAGCTTCCGCCGCGAGCGCTTGACTTGGCTGAAGTGCACCGACTGATCGGCCCGTCCTGTATAGATCCTCAGAACACGCGTCATTGTTTCTTAAATTGTTTTTACAGTTATGTACTGTATAACTTATAAGGCTTTTTCACTTTATAGTGCATGGTCAGCTTTATGGTCTGTCTTTAAGCAGAAACGTCGAGCTGTCTTGTCCAAGGTGGCTATTTTACAGTTGCACATCTGGGTTTTTTTTCCACCACAGCTGATTCAGTTCTTCTTTCTGCCTCTCTCTCCGTTAGTTGAGGAGCTCCTTCAACAAGGCCTTCAGCATTAAGAAGGGGCCCAAGTCCGCCACCTCGTACTCCGACATCGAGGAGATCGCCACCCCCACCTCCTCGGCCCCCTCATCCCCCAAACTGTCTCACGAGGGCGGGGACGACCAGCCGCTCTCTCTCGAGCCCTGCGCCTCCGCCTCCTCCTCTTCCTCCGCGTGAGTTTCCGCCGCTCTCCGCATTTTTGGGAAACGGATTTGCGTTCTCGGGGTTTATGGGGTCAAGGGGAGACGTGACCGATGGGCCCCAAACCCTCTCTCCCTCCCTCCCTCCCCCCCTCTCGCAGGATCTTTGAGGGTTCAGAGGAGCAGGAGAACGAGGAGAACGAGGAGAAGGTGGTGTCGGACCTGCGCTCGGAACTCTGGGAGAAGGAGATGAAGCTGACGGACATCCGGCTGGAGGCTCTTAACTCCGCCCACCAGCTGGAGCAGCTGCGGGACGCTATGAACAGCATGCAGGTGGGGGGAGTGCGCTCTTAATTACGTCCACTGTAAATACGTACTTACTGTAAGTTCTTCCATGCTTTCCCTTAAGCATATGTCCCACACTGGGGCGACACCCCTGGGAGGGAGTTGCGTTAGTTCTGGGAGTGGACCCTTGGCTGCCGCATGGAGAGAGAGAGAGAGCGCACCTACACCAACACGAAATTAAATAAATCAAACACCTTCCCCCTCACACATTCCGGCTGTGTCCTCTGTAAGCCCCGACTCTTTACCCCTCAGATGACTGTAGAGAACCTGAAGGCGGAGAACGACCAGCTGAAGACGGGGACGGGTGGCAAACCCCCCAGCGGCCCCCCCACCTCCACCTCCCAACCGTCAGGCCTAACATCCCTGCTGGGCTCGTCGCCACGGCAATCCCTCAACATGTCCCTCACCAAGTCCTTCAGCATGAGCCTCAACGACAGCAACCATCCTGGTGAGTCTCTGTCAGAACCTGTTTTTAACTCTGACCCAGGATCTTATCAGATCCAGTTTAAGCCAGCCCACACTTTACATATGTTTGATGTGTTTGTTTATTAGGGGCAAAGGAGAGTAGTCAATGTGTGGAACAGCCTGCCAGATCATGTAGTAGAGGCAGAAACTCTGGGGATTTTCAAGACTAGGCTTGATACGGTATTAGATACTGTCTAGTCTGTAAGAAATCAGAGCACTAATTTAGTCAGGAAAATGGCGAGCATTTTTGGGCTAAATGGCCTGTTCTCGTCATTAGGTTATGTTACGTTATGCTATATACAATTACGGATGTTCATGGCAATCGTGATGCATTTAACTCATATTAGGTTGGTCGATTAGTGGTCTAAAGGGTCGTTTTCATTGGTAGTCCAATGTAGGCAGTTATGGGGGTGAAATGCTTAGGCCTGGGTCCACCGTGGCCTCGAATTGTGCCTCAGCTTTACTCATTGCCCCGCCTGGTCCATGTACAGATCTGTATTAAACAGCCAGATGCAGGATGAATTAAACGGTTCCCAGCAGGTAGACCTCTGAGGCTCAGGAGTACTCAGAGGTTTGACTGTGAGTGTATCGAGGCTCTCCTCCCCCCTGACGCTCCTCCCCCCTCTCCTCCTGCAGACTTCTCCCCCGTGGAGGCGCTGAGCGCCCCCCTCGGCAGGGATGACGTGCTCCTGCGGGTGGTGGTGCGCCTGCCGGACCAGCGACTTTTCAAAGACGTCAGTATTCCGGGTTCTCCCCCCCCCCTTTTTTGGGGCAGCTGCTCTGCCATTGCTGTACACCGCACATATTAGTAAGACTGTCGTTTTGGAGGTTGGGGTAGTTTACACGGTTTGCTACGTCAGTGCTACGTCAGTGCTGCGTCAGTTGCTTGTCAGCTCTTATCAACATTCAAGTAAAAAATGTTTTTGCACGTAACGTTGGAATGCTTGTGATATGCGCCTCTGCTTCGAGGTGGCGGTTGACGTGTAGTTTTCTCGGTCGTACTGATGCGGTGGCCCGTTTGCCATTTCTCCTCTTCCAGGAGGTGAAGCAGCAGGACTACTTCATCGGCACGGTGAAGATCAACGGGAAGACGGACTGGGTCGCCCTGGATACGGTCGTCAGCCAGGCCTTTAAGGTGCCTGTCTTCATTCTCTTATGACGCCTGGGTCAAACTACTCAGTGACCAGTAAAATTACTGTAGACTACTGACAATTCTGAAAGAAGCACCTTTGTTTTGATCTGTGTCTAGAAAATAATTATTTTTCATATGATTGCACATTTTGGTTTGTAGCATATATACTTGAAAATTCTCAAGGGATCTTGCGGGAATCTTTTCCAATTTTACAAGCATCCTGTTTTTTAGAATGTGTATTTGACCCCGGTCTGGCTCTTATAGGCCTCTCTGCCCAAGGATATGAGCAAGGTGTGACATTAACACCAGCCTCTAGCCAAATGCTGGTAAATCTGTGTTGGTAACCATCCATCACTCAGAGGTCCTGTTTTATTCTAAACTTCTAGTTGTCTGGTATAATGGTGGCCCGTGAATTTTTTTGGATGCACCAGCCACTGTGGCCAGTGGGTGCAAAAGTTAGCTTCCTGCCCTGGATATGACCCCTCCCCTGCTCATTTTAAGCTCGGGCTCACATTGGTCTCCTTGCGTTTCCAGGACTATATCGTCAAGGTGGACCCGACCTCCAGCCTGGGCCTGTCTGTGGACTCCATCTGCAGCTACAGCGTCAACCAGGGCAGGAGGGTGATGGGCGGGGCCGGGCCGGAGACCACGCCCTCCTGGTGCCTGGGCAAGGGCCCCTGCTGCATCACCGTGGCCCTTAAAGGTGACTAACCAGACATCTTCTCTGTTACGGGCATGAAATCTCGACCCTTCTTAATTTTCCAAGTTTCATGGCGTTGGACCATCGTGACCTACATCCCTGGATTTCAGAGTTGCGGTAAACTGTGAGGACCTGTAGTACGTTGCTGAATTTTAAAATGGCACTGGATCTGAATGACCTTCACTACACCTCAGAATTCAGTAGCGCTGCAGTGCTCTCATAGCGAGATTACACCCCTGAATCTTCAGAGTAGTGGTCAAGCATAATGATCTGACCTCACCTCACTGGAGGAACTAGCAGAAGGGAGTCTTCACAAAAACACAGAGAATCAGGAGTTCTCATTCTTTATCGGTGACAGAATGCTGGTTCACACGGTCTTTTAGTTACCTCATCGTGTGGTAGCTCAACTCAATCATGAAGTCTCAGTCTTCTCTCTCCCTCCTGGAGCTGTGTTTTAGCATGTTACCGCTTTGCTTTGGATGGTCGTGGGGGTTTCCTTTTGCCAATCCTTCTGTTTTCATTATCAGCCGGTTTGTGGGCAACTTAGAACACGCCAGGAATAGTGATGCAGATATTATATGAACAATGCCATCATTACAAACCATTAAAGATAGTTCTATGAAGTCCACAGGGAGCCTGCACCAGCCTGGGACAGGCTTCTTATTCCAAATGTAAAGGTGCTGATGCTTCCTACCCTCTCTCTGAGGCACCGAGTCTCTGTATGGTTGCCGTAGCAACACTATAATCCCCCATCTTCTTCCCCCACCCACCTACCCTCCTTATCGGCCTGTCTGTGTCGTATTTACAGCCTCCTGCACACCCACTCTTTAACCCGGAGCTGCCCCTGCTTTCACACGCAAGCGTTCCTGTAAGGACACCCATAATACACCAGCCTAAACAGGCCGTGTGGGCGTAGCCTGTGGCGCTGTGCTCAGCAGGCTGTGGGCCAGAGGCCTTTCCCGTCTGTCTGAGGCCGGAGAGCTGCGCTCTGCTGTCTGGCGCTGATGTAATCACGGCTGCGGACGGCCCGGCTGCCGCAGCTGCGCCGCAGTGCAGACGCGACCGCCTTACACTGAATTTCGGTGAAGTTTCGGGTCGTGAGCGGCGGTGTGAAATCATGGGGAAACATCAGCCAAGACGCCACAGGCAGACCAAACCCACGCCTCTTCTGTGAGGACACGTATCCCAGCTATGCAGCCTCTGTTCTGAATCTATTTTTAACTTTTTTAAATTCTGTTTATTTGGTTGGTGAGCATTTTTGAGCATTTACTGTCTCTAAACCATCTGTTCAGATCTTGCTGGTGATTTGTTAATATTAGTATTCTGTTTCTGTATCCTGTAGTGGTTGTTTTTGATGTAGCGTATAATTCAGCTTCCATGCAATGATGTCCTTAAGCGACAGTCTGCACTAGCCAGCTATCCTCTGCACAGTGAATGAACTTTTGTAGAAAATAAATGGCCTCAGACTCATATTCCATCTGCTGTGACATCATTGCTTCGACCGTGTATGTGCTGAATTTGCTGGGTGTGCTGGCACATTTGTTTTGTGAGTTTATGTGATTTGTAATTCCAAAGCTATAATCTCTCTCACGACAAAGTGCTAAAGCCTCTCTCCTACCTATGCTCTCTGTGTTCAGGGCTGAAGGAGAAGTGTTAAGGTTTCTCTCTCCTCTGTGTTCAGGGCTGAGGTAACAGTGTTAAATTCTCTCTGTTCCTCTCTGTGTCCAGGGCTGAAGTCGCAGTGTTAAGGTTTCTCTCTTCTCTGTGTTCATGGCTGAGGTAGCAGTGTTATTCTCTCTGTTCCTCTCTGTGTTCAGGGCTAAGGCAGCAGTGTTAATGTCTCTCTTCTGTGTTAGGGCTGAAGTTGCAGTGTTAAGGTTTCTCTCTCCTCCTTGTTCAGGGCTAAGGCAGCAGTGTTAATGTTTCTCTCTCCTCTGTGTCCTGGGCTGAGGCAGCAGTGTTAATGTCTCTCCTCCGTGCTCAGGGCTGAAGGAGAAGTGTGTGGACAGCCTGGTGTTCGAGACGCTCGTCCCCAAGCCCATGATGCAACACTACATCAGCCTGCTGCTGAAGCACCGGCGCCTCATCCTGTCGGGCCCCAGCGGCACCGGAAAGACCTACCTCACCTCGCGGCTGGCCGAGTACCTGGTGGAGCGCAGCGGCCGCGAGCTCAGCGATGGCATCGCCGTCACCTACAACATGCACCGCCAGTCCTGCAAGGTGAGCGTAGGGCACGCCTCACCTACAACGCACGCAGTCCTGCAAGGTGGCGTGGCACCCCTCACTACACATGCACCGTCAGTCCTGAAAGGAGCGTAGGCGCGTCCTACAACAGCACGTCCCTGCAAGGTAGCGTTAGCCGCCATCACCTACACAGCACGCCATCGCAAGGTGTTGGCACACCGTCACCTACACTGACCCGTCCTGCAAGGTGAGCGTTAGGGCACCGCCATCACCTACAACATGCACCGCCAGTCCTGCAAGGTGAGGGTACCGCCGTCACCTACAACATGCACGCTCCTGCAAGGTGACGTACGCCATCACCTCACATGCCGCCAGTCCTGCAAGGTGAGCGTTAGGGCACCACCGTCACCTACAACATGCACCGCCAGTCCTGCAAGGTGAGCGTTAGGGCACCGCCGTCACCTACAACATGCACCGCCAGTCCTGCAAGGTGAGGGTACCGCCGTCACCTACAACATGCACCGCCAGTCCTGCAAGGTGAGGGTACGCGTACTACGCAGCCGCCATCTGCAAGTAGTTAGGCCCACGTACCTACACATGCACCGCCAGTCCTGCAAGGTGAGGGTACGCCATCACACAACCGCCATCCGCAGGAGGGTCCACCTCACTAAACATGCACCGCCAGTCCTGCAAGGTGAGCGTTAGGGCACCGCCGTCACCTACAACATGCACCGCCAGTCCTGCAAGGTGAGGGTTAGGGCACCGCAGTCCTGCAAGGTGAGCGTTAGGGCACCGCCATCACCTATAACATGCACCACCAGTCCTGCAAGGTGAGGGTTCGGGTATCACCGTCACCTTCAACGGTCTTTCAAGGTGAGAGACTCCCTGTGGGGCTCCCGGGGGCCAGGAGGGACCATCTGACCTGCGGAGGACTTTGGAGCCCTTGACATTTCCCCTGCTGTCAGTCTCATTATTTCTGGAAAGAACAGGGTGTGCTGGGGTACAAAGCTTGGGTCAGACATTTCAGTTCTGCCCTTTTTCATTTCAGCCCATTTCAGATCCACCCATTTCAGTTCCACCCATTTCAGTTCAGTCATTTCAATTCAGTGCATTTCAGTTCAGCTCCATTTCAGATAAGTGCATTTCAGTTCCGCCCATTTCAGTTCAGTCATTTCAATTCAGTCATTTCAGTTCAGTCCATTTTTGTTCAGCCCATTTCAGTTCAGCTCCATTTTAATTCAGTGAATTTCAGTTCAGCTCCATTTTAGTTCAGCTCCATTTCTGTTCAGTCATTTCAGTTCAGTCTATTTCAACTGGAATTCACTCAGTTAACTTAAACACCCTCACAGCTATTGCCTGCATTTCCCTGTATGAGTCATTTCAACCTTCTATGACATACTTTAGCCAGTGAATGTGCATTTTCCTGCTGAGAACATCTATCTTCTGAGATGAACAATTCCATCGGGGTACACTCAGTAAAATTAATGCATTTCCTGAATTCACTATGTTGCTGTGAGTAACATTTGGAGTGATCATCTGCTTTGCATGAATGTAGCCAGTGATTTCTGAAAGGTTGAAGAATTTACAGATTAATATTTTTATTTGTCAAACCAAAGCTATTTTGAACATTTATTTGTTTGGATTGGATGGCAATGAAAGTAATCTTATGTCTTGAAGTTTTGTTCATTGATTCGCCTTCTTGTGCTGATGACACTCCTTGTTCTTCATCTTGGCTCTCAGGACCTTCAGCTGTACCTGTCCAACCTGGCCAATCAGATTGACCGGGAGACCAGCGCAGGAGATGTCCCATTGGTTGTAGTCCTGGACGACCTGAGTGACTCCTCCTCCATCAGCGAGCTTGTCAACGGTGCCCTCACCTGCAAGTACCATAAATGGTGAGCCACCGCGGCATGTTTACAGGCCGGGGGGAGAGGTTAAATGGCACAGTACCGGGAATTGAACGGTTTGCATTGTCAGGATTTACGGTGGTTATGAATCTGTCTTTAAAACGTGTTTATCGTTTCCCCCTCCCTTCTCAGTCCATACATCATCGGAACGACCAACCAGCCGGTGAAGATGACTCCCAACCATGGCCTGCATCTGAGCTTCAGGTACTTGCATGTGATGCAACTGTCCGCAGTGGAAGAATAGGTCTTCATGCAACACTTCTTTAAATCCCCACCTGTGTTTTTTGTTCTTCTTTTATTGAAATGACCCAGTGTTCCACGCTTTGTGCACGAGGAACCTGGAAACCTTTGTTTGGTTTTGCAGGGGCACTAAGAGCACTGTAGCCACGGGAAGTGGCCAAGAAGGCCACACTAGTTCTCCATTTATGCCTGCTTCTGACTTTATTGTGGAATAGTTTTAATTTCACGTTGTTTAGATTGTGTTGCAGATGGGTTCTTTATCTGTACTGCTGGTCTTCAATCATAATTTATCGTACTGTTTGCAGTGAACTTCTAGTCCTAGAAGTTTTTGATAGTTTTAACAATTTGTCTTTGACTTAGTTACTTTTTAGTGAGGGATAATATGCTATACAAATATGTATTATTATTATTATTATTATATTTTAATTAAAAGATCATTTTCTAAATCAGGGATCACAAACACCAGTCCTGACAGGCTTGTGTCTGCTGGTTTTTGGTGTGTTTCTGCACTTCAATTATTAATTTAAGTCATTAATTATTCAATTAATTGATTAAAACAATTAAGTGCACAGTGGTTATTTCCAAGGACTAAACTGAGTGCTCACTGAAGGCTGAGCAGATGGGTGCACTCAGAGCTCTCTCTGGCCTGTGACTTATGCTTCCCTACTCCTCCTCCTCTCTCCTCCCTCCTTCCTCCTCCTCCCTCCTCCTCGTTCCTCTCTCCTCCCTGTCCTCCATCCATCTCTCTCCTCCCTCCTCCCTCCTCTCTCCTCCCTCTTCCTCTCTCTTCTCTCCTCCCTCCTCCATCCTCCTCTCTCTTCTCTCCTCCCTCCCTCCTCCCTCCTCCTCTCTCCTCCCTCCTCCCTCCTCTCTCCTCCTCCCTCCCCAGGATGGTGACGTTCTCCAATAACGTGGAGCCGGCCAACGGGTTCCTGGTGCGGTACCTGCACCGGAAGCTGACGGAGTCGGAGACGGAGGGCGGCCCGCGCAGCGCGGAGGTCCTGCGGGTGCTGGACTGGGTGCCCGAGCTGTGGTACCACCTGCACACCTTCCTGGAGAAGCACAGCACCTCCGACTTCCTCATCGGTACGGGCTCAGGGCGTTCGAACAGAGAGCGTGACGCGGCTCTGATTCTCCGCTCTGCAGAGTCTAAGCCCGTTTGTTTTGGCAGTGCTCGCCAAGAGTCAATATGTCTGAGGAGAAAGTAATAAGATTCTGCACACTTACGTTGGTTACTGGAATTTGTCTTGGACGGGTAAGAGGGGTGGTGCCAGTCATTTTTTTATTTTGACTGGAGCCCTAATCAGATTGGGAGTGTGAATTCGAGCCAGTTATACTGCCAATAGTTACATTTTTTTCCCCCTTTCACTCAAACACTTTTCAGACTAAAGTGGGTTGGTGTGGATTGTGTGGAAGGAGCCAAATGGTTTGTACAGGCCAGTCTGGTTCTTGTGGTCATCGTGGGTTCTGTTTGGAAGAAGCTTGAGTGGTTGACAGAGTTGTGATCATTATGGTGTTTATTTTAGTTTGGAATGCTCAGGTAAAAGACGCTTCACGTGTTTATTAATAGCTGCGCTAAAGCCAACAGCACAGGTCAGTGGTGCCTGATGAGGAGCTGTCGACTGAAATCCTCCCTTCCCCGGGGGATGCTAGGGCAGTCTGTGCATCGTCCTGCAGGGCTGCTGCTACAGCTGGTACTGGAACGGTCTGGACTAGATACCAGACCATGGTGCCCATTCATGCACCAGAACAGTGCCTATGGGCTGGACTAGATACCAGGGTCATAGTGCCGATTCATGCACTAGAACAGTGCCTTAACAGGACAAATCATCCAGCAGCCCTCAGTATGGTTTTTTTAAACGGAGTGACTGTAAACGGACTGCATTTATATAGCGCTTTTATCCAAAGCGCTTTACAATTGATGCCTCTCATTCGCCAGAGCAGTTAGGGGTTAGGTGTCTTGCTCAAGGACACTTCGACACGCCCAGGCTGGGGTTTGAACCGGCAACCCTCCGACTGCCAGACAATCGCTCTTACCTCCTGAGCCATGTCGCCCCACTTTTTTAAAGGAAGGTTATTGGCTATCGCGTGATGAGTGTGGTTTTTTAAGGAAGGTTAATGGCTATCGCGTGATGAGTGTGGTTTTTTAAGGAAGGTTATTGGCTATCGCGTGGTGAGTGTGGTTTTTGAACTTGTGTGCAGGCCCCTGCTTCTTCCTGTCATGCCCGGTCACGGTGGAGGAGTTCCGCTCCTGGTTCATCGACCTGTGGAACCTCTCCATCATCCCCTACCTGCAGGAGGGCGCCAAGGACGGCATCAAGGTACGGTACCGCCCGCCATGGCAGCGCCAGCTAGCGCAGGGCGCTAACGCAAACGGACACAGTGTGTTTCATTGTTTCTTTTATTTTTTGTTTTGTTTTCTTAATTGTCTACTGTCTCAGTAAACTGATATTTTCTCTTTTTTTTTTTGTTCTTTCTAGCCTTTTATTGTTATCAAAGGGGTTATTTTACACATGCTTTGTCTCTACTGAAGCACTTTATGCTGCAATTCATGTATGAAAAGGTGCTATACAAGTACATGTATTGTTATTATTATTATTATTATTATTATTGTTATTATTCTGCTGGAGGTCTCATCTGGATAGTGATGGAGGTCTCATCTAGATAGTGATGAAGACCTTTTTTGGATAGTGCTAGAGGTCTCATCTGCATAGTGATGGAGGTCTCATCTAGATAGTGATGGAGGTCTCATCTGGATAGTGATGGAGGTCTCTCTGGATAGTGATGGAGGTCTCTCTGGATAGTGATGGAGGTCTCTCTGGGTAAGTGACTATTACTTTGGAGCTTTGTCAGGTCCAGTCATGTGACCATGCTGTCCTATCCTGGTGTCACAGGTGCACGGTCAGAAGGCCGTTTGGGAGGATCCGGTGGAGTGGGTGAGGGGCACGCTACCCTGGCCCTCTGCCCAGCAGGACCAGGCCAAACTCTTCCACCTGCCCCCTCCCAGCGTGGGCCCGGGCGGCACCGGCCAGCCCCCCGAGGAGAGGGTCGCCAAGGAGACCCCGCCAAGCTCCCTCGACTCCGACCCGCTGGTGAGTCGCTCTCAAACGCTGATGTCATAGCTGATGTCACAGGGCTTTCGCGGCAGCACATGGCCTTTCTCGGGCCTCCCCATGTTATGGGCCTGAGGTTTTTATCGTTAGTCATACTGTTAGTCCAGCATGGATGAGAACAGGGTAGCTAAATAGTGAAAGGTACATGACTAACTAACTGGATGTAAATAAAAAAACTGGGAAACTTGTTTTTTTGTTTTTTTAAACTTTTATTTAACCCGGTTAGTCCCGTTGAGATTAAAAAATCTCTTTTTCAAGGGAGACCTGACCAAGAAGGCAGCAGCACAAAAGGTTACAGACAATATAAAACCATAAACATAAAAGCATATATCCAAAGCAAAATGTGTGAAAGAGCATGATAGAGGAATGAGAGTGCAATAAAAAAGCAGAAACACAAAGTACAGTCAAAAGCTGCTTATTCAAAGCAACAACAATTTCCAAGTGACTTTGTTTCCATAGCCCTAACAATTGCTTTGAACTTAGTGAGAGGAACCAGATTCTTAAGCTTGTTTATAAAGGATTTGTAACAACATGTAAGAATTTGTTAGATAAACTGAATATGACCCTGTACTTGAGCCTTCATATTTGAGTGTTTTATGGTAAAATGGTCTCTCTCTCTCTCTCATCCATCCATCCATCCATCTATCCATCCAATCCAGATGGCCATGCTACTGAAGTTACAGGAGGCAGCCAATTACATTGAATCTCCAGATCGGGAAACGGTGGCAGACCCAAACCTCCAGTCCACACTTTGAACGTCACGAGGAAACTAACGAATGAACACTTGGGATGGCTAGTGCTGTTATTCCTTTACCCCTCACTGAGCCTTTAGGCTTCGCCATTTGTCTTTTGTGTGGGTTTCGCAGAGACAAAAAAGAACTCTCAGACATAGTCTGTCCTGTATCTACTAGAGCTCCTCAGATATTCTACGACAAAGAGCAAATACCCCAGGATGTCATCTATAACTCTTAAAAAAACAGAAAACACCTGTTTGTACTGGCCTTTTTAAGTTTTATTAAATCTACAAATGCATGGCAATCATTACAGCAGATTTCAAATAGAATTATAACGATTGTTATGAGTTTCCAATTATTTTCTATTTTGTTGTTTTTCTCAAAGAAAATGTTACAAGGTCTTATTTACTAAAAAAAAAAGACAATAAACCCCTTGATTGGGAGCTATTACTGTTCCACTGTTGCCCTCCATACCACTCAAGGAAACTGCTGCTGATTGGAGAAACTGACAAGTATTCTTAAACCTCATTGGTCCTCACAGCTTGTGGTCAGAGACAGGCACACAGAAGCTGCGACAGCAGACACTTGCTTATCACACATCTCCAGGGTGCCCCAGTCAAATGTGATTTGATAAATGGTCAAGACCAGATAAGCGGAAAATTTACTGACCCATAAATAAACTAAACTGCTCCAAATCATAGTCTTTAAAGAGGTTTTCTAGTTTGGATTAATTATTGCCAATAAACAATTTACAATTTTAAACTGATTTTTTTGGCCTTGTAATCTTTATGCAATTACAAGACCTATCATTGGAGAACTCCAAAGCACTTTCAAATAAGTATCCAGATAGTATTCCATTTTTCAACATTTGAGAAAGGTTCTGCCAGTATTACTCTGGTGCCACATTACAATGACGTTACATGTTCACTGGGTACCATCTTTAAAAGCATTGCAATCACTTAAGAAAAAGACACAATTTTTTCCTAACTGTTCATGAAATACGTTTTGAGATTTTGAGATCGGATTCGTTTACAAGATTTAATTGTGCTAACCTGTGAATCTGTGGACACGTGATGCTTATTTCATTTCAGCTACTGAGAATGGTTAGTGAAGTAACCAGCTAGACTGCTGTAGTATTAGTTACTTCAATGCTACACAGCTAGTGCTGCCTATTTAGCTGAGAAAAAGTCAGTGCACTGGATAAAAAAGCCACAGCATAGGTGTTATTATTCTCTCTGATTGTTAAAATCTAACTATATGGGTCAGGTTTGTTTTTTTTAATAGTTTTTTTATAAACCCTATTTATTAACCCTTTGACCACCAGGTGTGAGACAGTGTGTGCCCTCTGTTTGAAAACATTGTGAAGATGTCTATAGGACCCAGCTGTTCAGACTGTGGAGACCAGCCCTCCTACAGATATGCAATTTTAAATGACCACACATTTAAACGAATGGTGCTCAAACAAACGCCTTAATTTAGAAAGTCGCTATATTATTTCCTTGACCGCAGATTTCCTCACTTTGCTATCAATAGAAAACTGTACTGTATACAACTTAATCGTTTTGTTTTTTTTATCAGACCCTCTGTGAACACGGCCTTCCGCAGGTAGCAGAGTGAACTGGTCTTTTTGAGACTGGCCTCAAAAAGAAATGGTGCTTGGACTTGCTTATTTCTGTTTACCATCTTACTTGATACTAGCCAAAATGCACTTTATTTAGTTTCCATTTTGTTGGTAGGTTTTTGTCAGCAAGTGTACCTTAGAGGAGATTTGTGGATTACGCTGTGTCTTGCAAAAAATAAAAAATAAAACGGAAAAAGCAATTACAGGTGCAGTTCACCCGTCAGTCCTGCAGGGGCAGTGTTCACTATTTCCTGTAGCTCTGCTTTCTTCTCTTGTGCTTTAATTATTAAAGTCCTCATCATTAATGTAAAGTACTACCGTTCTGTTTCAACGCAAACTTTGCAACTTGCCAGATTTAATCGATATATTTATGATTTTTATTGTCTTATTTTTTTACATTCTCTCATCAAAGTATTTTGGAAAGGGAGTGCCACATCATCACTTTTCTAGGTTTTATGGATTGATGAAATTCAAATGTTCTCAAGATTTTTTAAAGGTTGTGTCAAAGCTACCCCAGCATGCATCAGGTTTCCCATGACTGTATATTTGCTCCAAAATATGGAGCAAAGCTACAATTAAGAGGATGATCAGGAAGTAGCCTACTTAAAACTGTAGAAGTTAGGCCACATACGTGATAAACATTTTTGCTAGACAATGATCATGGAAGATTCAAAAAGGATGCTGAAGGTTATGGTGGTGATTACCAAAACAATCACAGTCATTATATTCCTTGGAATGTTTGTTTTTCCCTATTGTCGGCTGAGTTGTTGAATACTACACTTTGACTCGCCTTTATACGTTGCCCTGTAGTCTGAGGTAAAATTACCTCTTAAGGCCAAACACGGTGGTTTCGATGTTTTCTTGCGTGGTGGCTATTCGGTGTCAAGATCGGTGAATCTCTGTACTGTACCTGCGAAGGATCAATGCTTTTTAACTGTATGCTAACTCGTTAGCCATAGAGCGGTACTGCTAACTGCATGCTAGCTGACATTACAGTTCTATCTGGAAAAAAAAAAACTCAACCCCATGTAACGTTCGAGGGAGCAATTTGAAGTCACAGTGTATAACTGTTATCTTACTGCCTAGAAAAAAGGGCCATCTTTGGTGCACTGGTTTATTTGGCAAAGATACCAGTAATAATGCTTTATGTTAAGCATTAATTGCGTTTAACCTTCACATACAAAAAATGTTTTCCTCCCAACACGCTTATTTAGAATGTCCGTTTGAAGAGCATGTACACATTAAAACCAGTTTTCAAAACTATATTTTGTTCCAGTGAGCGGTATCTAACATCTACTACATACTGAGAACCAATGTGTTGATTTAACAGAATATCTTGTATTGATTTATATGCTGTATTTGGTAGCAAAATGACCAAAATCCCTCTTGCTACAGCAGTCCCTGAATCACTAAGTGACATTCTGACAGCAGTACTTAATGTCAGCATAAGATAGTAAACCTACTGCAGTACCTGCTCATCCCTGATTTGTAATACATTCACTGCGTGTGACTCTTAATGCAGTTCATACCACAGCAGCTTCTTGACCTTAGGGATCGAAGCGTACAGTTACAACGCAAGTTGGCTGCAGTTTAATGATGTAATATGAAAGTCTGTTAGGTTGAATGTGCAATAAGAATGGTTTCTCGGTAAAAACCAGGGGATGCTGCCTTATTGTCCTCACTAGACAGAAGGTCTTTCTGTGTTTCTGTGTTTGGGGATACTCAAATCTGGCCCTCGAGGCCAGTAGTGCTGCTGGGTTTCATTATTCCCCTCTAATCAGGAAGTCATTTAAACCTGACGCACCTGGTGAGTGTAATCTCTGGCCAATCTGACATTATTGGACTATGGAATATCAGGTAGAAGAGAAGACCGGTCAACACCACTGACCTTGGGGGCCATATATGAGTATCCCTGTCCTATAGCCACATCAGAGGGACGCAGTGAATAAACGTTACCACTAGAGGGCGAGCGTGACTCACAAGCCATCGTCTGCAGTCCGTGATCGCAAGTGTTTAGCATGGGCTTCTGAGAGCTTGTTGGTTGGTGAATTACAAAGGCAGGCAAGCACCTAAATAAACATTAAGATGCAGAGACAAAAATTTGTAGTCGTGGACCAGAACGTTCCCATTACGAATAAAGTAGAGATGAATGATTTCCATAGTGAATGTGTGAATTTGAAAAAGCATACACATCTTTGTACCCTGAGGAGGAAGGTGGTTTGGGTGATAGGTTACAATAAGAACAAGCTTGTCTTGGCTCAGAATTCCCTTCTCTCAGATAATGCTTGTAAACTTATTTTTGATTTTTTATATAATCCTTAAGAGGTGTCCTCTGACACAGTGTAATGGAAAATGTTTTCTATGTGTGTTTTTAGGACGTTATGCCAATACATGCTAACATCACAGTAATCTGTAGATATGAATGTCAGCACTACTAATAGATAGCAAACCAGGTAGGAAACCAAATCCAGTGAGTCTGGTCCTAAATTGCAATTTCCTTTTAGCAAAGCCAGTGAAGTCATCCTCTTCATTCACCATTGTGTTTTGAGTCCTAGAATTTCCTGCAAAAACATTCTCTGTAGATCACCCCAAGCTAATGAGAATTTTTACCTGTTGTAGCTTACTGCCACTACCAGAAATAGAATTAGTTGTGAGAATTATGCTTTTTTTTCAAAATTGAATTTTGTATGCCTTTGGATTTTTGTGTATTGCTTTTTTTAATCAAAATGTTTAAAAGATTATTTTGCTGAAATTTGCTTAAAAAGACAGGGAACAAAATTGGCTTTTGTGATGCCTTGCTCGGGATGCCTTTTATAATAGTTATGGTGGCTGTAGTTTCAGCTGAGACTGACTCTTCTCTGCATTGCTTTGCGTTCAGTCATAAAAGTTATGCAGGAAGAAAAACAAGTGCAGTTTTGGGCAAGAATAAACATTAGCCCTGGAAAAGTGGAAAATAAAAAAGATTTAAAAACTGGACATTTAAATTAAGAATATCAAAGGTGCAGGAATCACGTTTTCCCTGCAGCAAAATGGCACATTTCTAAAATTATGTAACAATGTAATTCAACCCTCCAGAGTCCCACTTATCTGACGCAAAAGAATTGGCCTGTTTCACGGTGAGCTGCCTAAACCTATACCTAAAATGGTGACTGTAAAGGTTTGTCTGTGTGGGGGGGGGGTTAAGAATAACTGCTGATGATGTGACAGAGGTCCATTGTGTCCCAGAGCGGGCTGGTGTTGAAAGCCGGTTTTGCTCTGTCTCTTGCCGTGTGGCTTTCCCTGTGTAAAATCCTGCTGGCTGTTGTGCCTGTTTCTGTGTGGGTTTATGTGTCCTGCTGCAGATGCTAGCCTAGGTTTGAGAGACTATGCAGCAACTTCTACTGGCTTTGGCAAAACAAAAAAAAAAAAACAATAATGTAAAAACGACTAAAATTTCAGCACCAAATTAGAGCAAATTCATGGGAAGCCATTTTGTATTCAGGCATCGCTTCTGCTGAACGGGAGACCCTCTTAATCCATGGTCTTAGTGGTGAAGTTTTCCCCTTGAGGAAGAGGAAGTGGTGATAGAGAAGGATGACAGGGTCACGCCTTAATGTAAATGTACATGTGTTAAAGGTTTTAGTGTGTCAGATTCAGACCAAAATGTCTTGGGCACTGTGGCCTTACTTCACCATATTTGAACACTGTTTTCAGCATCTGCTCAAAATGTCCTCCAATGCTGCTGTTCTCCTGCTTGTTTGAATGGGTTTTTTCTGGACAAGCCAAAGATCCTGGGCCTTCACGTATGGCAGTGCCATAGAGCTGAGGCGTCAAACTGAATCCCCAGGGGGCCACAGTGTCTGTGGGCTTTAGTGGTTTCCTTTCAATCAGCTGCCAATTAAGGCCTTGAGAACAAGGTGTTTGGATTCTTAAGCCAATCAGTGATTGAATGAACCACTGGCAATGACACACCCAGAAAACCAGCAGACACTGTGGCCCTCCAGGACTGCGGTTGGACACCACTGTCTTTGAGGCATCTATCAACAGGGTTTTCCAGATTTAGAAGAGGGTGGTTTTGACTGGTGAAGCATTTTTTATTTTAATTTTTTTTTTTGTTTGTTTTGCAGCTGTAGCAGATTCTCTATATTCTCATAGTGTATATTAACCAAAAAATGAACTGTGGACCCACCAATTGGAAAAGGCGCTTTCCTTTTGGTACTCAGCTCCATGGCTCTCCATTACCAATGGAAACCGAAAGCACCGGAAATGGTGTTGCCTTCTGGTTCATCCGGTAGCACGGGTCCAACAGTGGCACTTATTCTCAGATATTTAGAGATGAAATGCGTTCTAACTGTCTGAAGCCTTTACAGGTTGCTGAATAGTCACACTTAAGTCTTAATTGTGCAAAGCTTGCTATCGATAAAAAAATAATTTAAAAAAATACAGTGTAATGATGGTATGTAATGTAACTGACGTGCAAATGTGATGGGACTCTCAATGTTAATGCATGTCGCGTTTGGTGTGTTTGCATTGCAAAGCCTTTTTTTTTAATGGGACCTACCAGTATTTTTGAGGAATTTTTTAACAACTATACGTTTCTTTTTTCTCTCCTTTTTCTTTTAATAAGGAACCGATCATTCTTTTTCCTAAGCAATCCTTTGTAAAACATATTTTGTACAGGACATCACAATTGTAAACAGTGTAAATAATTAACGCGTCCGCGACAACAATCATTAAGAAAAAAAAAAAAAAAAACATTTAAGAAAACAAAAAAATATGTCCGGGGGCGTGGTGGGGGAAGTGTTTGGCTGGGTGGCCTTTTTTATATGACTTCAGTGCCGGGGAGCCCTGTTCAGGAATAAAGGGTACCTGAAGGCATGATTTCTTTTCTAACTACAACAAAGTCATCTGTCTAACCTTGTTCACTTGTTCCAATAAAGTCATGCCATACGGTGAAGTTAAATGTTTCTAATTCTGTATAGAAAGACACGTGAACATAAAAGACATCCAATAGAGACATAAAAGAAGGGAGAAATATCATTAGTACTAGACACCAACCCTAGTGACGCCACTGATGGGAAATATATTGTAATATTTACGATTACAGGTAAGAAGGATATATAAATGTTTCGACCCCCGACCTTTTGTTTTTACCTCTTTTGGTGGGGTCCAAGTCTTAATTAGGGGGGTCAGAGCCCCACAATCCCCCCCCCTCCACCTTAATTTGAATCCTGCATTTCATGTTACCTCTTTTGGCCAGTCAATTAGGGCACCTTCTTTGTTCACATCAGAGGTAATTTTAAAACAATCGATTAGAGACATATTTATTTCAGCTTTAATTCACTATATCAGAATTCCAGTGGGTCAAAAGTTTACATACACCAAGTTGACTGCCTCTTTAAACAGCCTGGAAGATTCCATAAATTTAGGTAATGACTTTTTAGAAGCTTCTGATTGGCCAATTGTCATAATTGTGAGTTAATTGGTAGTTAATTGGCAGCTGTGGTTTTACTGCCTTTTTGCCTTTGAAATCATGGGGAAATCCAAGTAACTCAGCCAAGACCTCAGAAAAAAAATTGTGGACCTCCACAAGTTCGGTTCCTCTTTTGGAGCAATTTCCAAACAACTCAAGGTCCCACGAGCATCTGTACAAACTATTCTATGCAAATATAAAAGTCTTGGGATCACACAGACACTGCATCGTGTTGTCAGCATCATGTTGTGGGGGTGTTTTGCTGGAAAAGGGACTGGTGCAGTTACAAAAAATAGGTGGCATCATGAGGAAGGAGGATTATCTAGAAATACTGAAGCAACACCTCAAGACATCAGCTATGAAGTTAAAACTTGGTCGCAACCGGGTCTTCCAGCAGGACAATGATCGTAAGCATACGTCAAAAGTTGTAACAAAATGGCTTAAAGTCAACAAAGTGAAAGTATTGGAGTGGCCATCACAAAGCCCTGACCTGAATCCCATAGAAAATTTGTGGAATGAACTGAAAAAGCATGTCTGAGCAAGGAGGCCCACAAACCTGACTGAGTTTCACCAGTTCTCTCAGGAGGAATGGGCAAACATTCTGGCAAAGTATTGTGAGAAGCTTGTGGAAGGCTACCCCAAGCATTTTATTCAGGTTAACCAATTAAAAGGCAATGCCACCAAGTACTATTAGGCGCGCTTCTCTATCACTATTATTGGAAATAAATTAGATACCCTAATTGACTTAACACAGGAAATGTATGGTAGCATGTGTGGAGTTCTGAAAAATAGTGTTTGGATGCCTTTAGCCTAGGTGTATGTAAAATTTTGGCCTCAACTGTAGCTGTTTAACAAAGACTGAGAAACGCTAATTTCCCTGACGAGAATAGTCAGGGCATTTCTACTTAAAATAAACTGCTTAAAAATGTTGTTTGGTTTCAAATATTTAATATTTCTCATTCATTTTTTATAGTTATTATATTTATTTTAATATTCATATTGTCTGGTCCTTATTGGAATTCATTGTTGAAAATTATTTCTATTTGTTGCTTCATTCATTGTAACTAGTATTTTTACATTGTGCCAACCAAACCCATAACGAGTGCCCGTGTTGGGGCTGGTTGGCACAAGTGCACAACATGACTAATCATTAATCACCAAATTAAAAAAAAAATAAAAAAACACGGCGAAGAGTGAAAAGTATGCCAACCCAACCCCGGTCTCCCCTACTGGTGCTGGAGGTCGCCTGCAACTCCGGAGGGGGACGCATAACTGGCACTGGCGTCATCCTTAGAAAGAGAAGGGTTTAGGCTACTCGTGTCATCTCACACCGGCGTTCCTCTCCGGTGAGTCGGGTGCGCGCATTCTTCCTACATAAGCTGTGCGTGAAGTGTCGACTCAGTTTATGCGCGAGTTTAGCTGCGGGACCGCGGAGTGAAAAGATACAGCGGCTCGGCGTTGTGTGTTCCGGAGGCGCGCTTCTCTGAGATCTCCTGATTGGATAGGGCAGCAAGAGTAAAAACATAAAACGAGGCGAAAAGAAAACGCTAGCTAATGTGAAATAAGGTCTGAAACTCAATTAGGACATGATGTAGATTTAGCTTGCTGAACCGAGGATGCATGTAAGCCCTTCCACAGCACAGCACCAGGGAATTCAGGTGCAGATCAGCCGTACTTGTTTTCCCCAATAAGAACGCAGACGCTACTCTTTTACTCCTTGTTTACTCCTATGATATGCAGACGATGCATGCGGTACAGGCTTTTAGTTATCAGTCTAGTGGGTTTATTGGTAAACTTTTGCTTCAGATGAAGAAATGCATGCATAAAAAACTACAGCTCAAATCCATTAAAACATTCCCTGACAAACTGGTCAATAAAGAAATATAAAAAATTTCTGACAATGCTGGTTAGTGCTGCATACATTCAATGTTGGCAAAATGTTTTATTCTCAGTCGGATTCCTGCCTGGATTTCAAATACTTTACAACCAATCAGAAAGATGTTAAAGATAGCTGGTGGGGTGCAGGGCGTGGGGTGATCTCTGCAATGTGGAGAGGTCCCATTCCAAAAACTCTTCTTACTTTACTGTAGAACACATGCAAGTCCAGAAGTGTGTATGCAGGCAAATCATGTAGGCCATATAAAACTATTATTTGAGTCTTTAGACTCGTGAACTGAACAGCATCCAGTGCCTTGGTGTAGATTTATCTGCATATATCCTCACCGGTGTGTATAATTTTTTCACTGATTTTTCTTTGTGCAACAAAGCGTTAACTTTCCTTCCTCATCCCCTCGCTATCCTCACTTTCCTTGTCAATCCTCCAGAAATAAAAGCAGCTCAAAACATTTGGTTGGCGTGGGCTTGGAACCACCTTGCCTCTGACTTGTTCTCGCAGGGAAGGAGTGATTATTGTCGCAGTGCCATCGTGTCTCATTAAGGAAGGCAGGAGACGGGTAGACGTTGCGGCGTTAGCCTCCACCCCGTACGTCTTTAGCCGGTGCATGCTGACAAGACAGGGTCGCCGGTTCCCTGGTGCTGCTATCGTAGGCTTGCTGACTATGATATTGTATTACAGCGTTGCAATTTAGCTCCATTTATTTTGAGTCCAGGTTGAAATTGTGGAATTATTCCACATTCATCAACGTGATTTAAAAAATCCAAGTAAATGGTATGCAGTATAATATTAAATCGTTCAGGCTATCCTTTATATTTAGTCATGTTTGATAACTAGTCTGTACTCAGCGCTGCAGCTTAATGTGAACAGCTCAATATGCTCAGAGACAATGGTGACCACAGTTCATGACATGCTTTTGTCAGTCTCGAAACAGGGCGATATTTCTCCCACAGGCACCAGGTCAAGCAAAATAAAGTAAACATTTTAGGTATATCCAATGAAGCACTGGGATCAGATGGCCACATTTGTTTTTAATAAAACCCTGAATAATTATTCTAAATCAAATTCTGCCCGTGCAAAGCAATATTGGTTTCACGCAGTTTGTTAGTTTAGGACAGGATTTCAAGCATACCAAACAAGCTATCCATCCGTGATTTATTTGCATTACCATAGCCCCTAGTCAAAATATGTCAACTGAGGGCGAGGAATTTCTTATGCATTGAAACATATTGCTCAAATAGAGACATTAGACAGATCAAGTAGATAGAATATCCTCACTGAGGACAATAAACTATTTTGCAATCAGTGCCAACACATGAACATATTAAATCATACACTAACAGCAAACAATGACATCGACATTACAATACAACAACAGAAGAATAATCAATTTGAGATATTGAACTGAGGCTAAAGCGAAATCAGAGTGGTAAGTGACAGTTATGTTTCTGTTGAGTTGCCACCATGTAGAGTGAGCTTGTAATTGGTCGGGTACCGTTAGAGAAGCAAGAGGATGACCCAGCTCGTGCAATACGCTATATAAAGCTGTCAAGGGGAGGAGTCCCCGGGCTTCAAAGTCACCGCTGTACATATATTTGTCGGCCCCTCTTGGGACGTTTGATTCAAAGGATTGGCTGTCCCTCGGGGTCCTCGCTCACCATGCCAACCAAACCAGCTCTCATCAAGAAAGCCCCGTCCAAGAAGGTAGCGCCTAAGAAAGCTGCTCCTGCCCCCGTTCCGGAGCCCACGCCAGCTCCCGCCGAGCCGGCTCCGGCTGATCCAGCCCCAGCCCCAGCCCCAGCCCCAGCAGAGGCGGCACCTGCCGAAGCTGCCCCCGCTGCTCCCGAGGCTGCCCCGGCTCCCGAAGCGGCACCTCCAGCCGAAGGGGAAGCCGCTCCCGCCCCCCCTGCTGAAGGTAAAGCAGCATGGACCCAAGAAAATAAATAAACCATTTTTTAAAAAACATTATTGTAATTACATTTTAAATTCCCAGGGTGTATAAGTCCAAATAAGCTCGTGTTCGCTTTTTAATTTAAAGAAAAATTAAAATAAATAAACCCACTTTACCTTGCTTCATTACTTAGCACCTGAAGTTAACTGCAAAAAAGGATTGAAAAACAAAGACTATTATTATTTTGAAAGTTTATACTTCTAATTTCTTTTTAACACTAAGTGTATCATTGAGGTCTCGAATAAGTGTTGTTGGCTAATTGTATAATTAACGAACCATGCCTAACCTAAGAAGTGATAACTAACTGCCATTGACATTTAACGTTAGCCGCTGCTGCTGCTCCTGTAGAGGAACCTGCTGCACCTGCGCAGACAGAAGCCGCCGCTGACGGTAGGCCTAACCCATCAGTTAGGCTACATTAAAACTTCCTACATTTCTTTATTTAACATTCTCCACAAGTTTCATTATTGATTGATCAGCATGCCTATCACAAGTTTTAAAGCGTAGCCAAATACCATTAGACTACCCTGCAGCCTAATTTCCTACAGAGTGGCATAACCACACAGTTTCTTTTACGTGTAACATGTCCAGTTTTCTGGCTTCGGACTGTGATCAACAGCTCTGATTCATATCCTCCAGCAGAAGAACCCGCTGCCGCTGCCGCTGACGCTGCACCCGCCGAAGACAAGCCAGCTGAGGGTAACCGGCTGCATGCTTCCTCCATCCATTCCACGCGTGCACGACTAATGATAACCAGTAAAAAAAAAAATAGAGAGAAACTTAACATTGTCTCTATTGCCTTTATGATCACATTAATGACTTAACATCAACACTGCAAATCTAAGAAATAACATACAAAAACCAGAAGAGCTTGCTGCTGCTCCAGCCCCGGACGCTGAGGAACAAACTGATGGTAATAAAATAACCACACTAGGAGTCCTAGGACAACGTTACCAATTACATTTGTTTAACAGAGCTTTCTTCTTTTCTACCCAATATGCATTACAACTTTTTACAACGTTGCATAGGGTTATGTGTATAGTGATAACGTTTCAGGGACTTCTAGTGTACCAGAACCACAACTGTCTTTCCAATAATTTTGGGGGAGTTTTTCCTGATCACCTACAACTTTATTCCGTTGTAGTATTAAGAGTTTTAAAGACGTAGACCTAGGTCCGAGTGTTTATCGCCCGACAAAACCAGGAGAACGTAATGTTTTCACTGCTGCGCATAACCTAAAGACGTTTTAAAAAGTTAATTTTGTTAGCTTGGTTTTTGCACAGTTAGTCGTGAAATTTTAATTGCACTACTAAATATGTTGGCTACCTGTTGAGCCCAGGTAGCTATCCCGCAAATTTAATCTAATTTTTTCTAACATTTAACATCAGCCGTCCCCGTCCCTACCCCAGAAGAAGCTGCTGCTCCCGCTGTACCGGACGCTGAAAAACCAGCTGATGGTAAAACAATAATGATAATAAATAGCATAATGCTGTTCAGATTATGCCAAACAATAAGTCACCGTCTAGTCGTGTATAATTTTACGGCATTAATTGCTATAGCCTAAATAATAATGGTATAATGATGTGCCGAGTTTAAAATGCTTTCAGGGTGATTGGCTTACATGGTGTTTGTCCAGTAGCTACTCATACCTCTACATAAAACATAACCAATGGCTACAGACATAACTTAAAACGTCTTCGTAAACTGTTTAACTTCTTTATAAATCCGCAGTAAGCTAGGTATTAACATGAACCCAGTTGTCTTAACACATGTCTAACGTCAGCCACACCAGCCCCTGCTGTAGAACCTGTTGCTGTAGCTGCTCCAGACGCTAAGAAACCAGCCGATGGTAAATACTTAAATTACAATTCAAGCTGATGAAGACGTGTGTGTAATCATGCCCATGTATTAGTAAATTCGATAAATTCACACGCCTTATCAGTAGCTACTAATTCCTAGATTATATATATTAAACTATCCTATAACCTACTAATACTTTCCCTTGTTTTTTTCTGTTTATATACTTTCAGTAAGAGATGTTTAACATGCTACTACTATAAATTAACGTCTAACATTTAACATCAGTCGCCGCTGCCACTGAAGAACCCGTTGCCCCCACTGCTCCGGAGGCTGAAAAACCAGGTAATGGTAAAATATAATGTTATAACACCTGGATGCTCGCTTACTTGCTATATTATCCAATCATGGCACAAGTAACTGTCTTGTATTGTACAAAAGAAAATCCATATGGTTCCAGCTGTGTTGTGCATATGATGTTATTTTGAAAGCCTAGAAATGTTGGGTTCGATCTGTTTATTTATTTATTATTATTTAAAACATTATTATCTTTTCCAAATAAACAAAACAAAAAAAAAAATCTTTAATTTTGGAGTGTGTTAAGTTGTAAAACACACTCTTGCCTTGCAAAACAAGGTTCTCCTAATTTAAAAAACAGAACAGGTCAGCTGTTCAGATCGAACCCTCTGATTCTAAGGTCTGAACTCACAAAGGGTACAGGCATTCACATTCTGCAGAATTTAACGACTAAAATTTAACGTCAGCCGCCGCCGCCACCACCACTGAAGACCCTGCGGCTGCTGCCCCTGCGCCGGATGCTCCGCCACCAGCAGATGGTAAAATAGCGCATCAGGATTTGACTGATTTCTTTTCTCCCCGCCCCCAAAGCGCACCGGCCTTCAATTGGCTGAGGCTCCAAGCGATGCATCTAGATTTGAGGCGGAAGTATAACTTTCGGCAGGGGGAAAAGAAAGGCTCGGATTGAGTTTAATTATTTTACCTCCATATCTTGCCTTGCCAATTGATTAACAAACGACGATAAGTGTCAGTAATTAAGCATGTATAACCGTATGGTTCCCACGGAGTGGTCCATATGCAAATACTAACTGAGAGAACGTTCTACAGCCAATTTAAAATTAAAATTTTAACGTCAGCCGCCACAGCCATTCCTGCCGCGGAGGAAACTGCTGCTCCTGCTGCTGCGCCAGAAGCTGAGACACCTGCGCCGGACGCTGAAACACCTGCGCATGGTAAATTAACGATGGTCGGAGGAGTTTCTTTTCCCTCCACTGAGAACAACGAACTGACATTTGATTGGCTGACGAGAGCCATGTGACTCATTTGAGATGAAAACACTTTGCCGGTGGAAGGAAAATAAACTCACTTACTTGGGTTAATCACATATAATTACTTGTTATACTCAGTGGCCACTTTATTTATTTATTAATTTATTTATTAGTTGTGGCTAGCTCCTTCTTTTGCCTGCAGAAAAACCTGCATTGTTGGTGCCATGGATTCAACAAGGTGCTGGAAACTTTACTCAGGGATTTTGGTTCATGCTAGAATCACTACTGATTTCTTGGCCATGAATTCATGCCGTTTACGTCAAATTTTGACTCTGCCATCTGCATGTTAGAGCAGAAATTGAGATTCGTCAGTCTTGGCAATGTTTTCCCAACCTTCAGTCCAGTTTTGGTGATCACATGTCCACTGCAGCCTCATCTTCCTGTTCTTAGCTGACAGCACTCAAACCCGATGTGGTCTTCTGCTGCTGTAGCCTGTGGCTCAATGCATTGTGCATTCAGAGATGTTGTAAATACGCTGTTATTTGAGTATTTTATGTTAGCTTGAACAAGTTTGCCCATTTTCCTCTGACCTCTCTCATTAACAACACATTTTTGCCCACAGAACTGCCACTCACTGGATGTTTTTTGTTTATCATTCTCTGTAAGCTCTAGAGACTGCAGTGCATTCAAATTCCACGAGGGCAGCTGTTTCTGAAATGGTGGAACCATAAACTGTCTGGCACCAACAACCACACCACGGTCAAAGTCACTTAGAACATGCATCTTGCTCATTCTAATATTTAGCTGAACAACTTGCTTCGTCATATCCACATACTTTATATATTGAGTTGCAGCCAGATGATTCGCTGTTTGGAGGAGCAAGCTATTTTCTTTAACGAGCAGGTGTACTTAATGAAGCGGCCACTGAGTATATACAGTAATGACTAGTTATATATGGCTCGGTAGCTACAGGAACCAATGTTTCCTAATGGCTGCATTAGCTACCAAGCTGTGTGACTAGCCATTTTAACAGCACCTGCACTTGGTTTGTGAAGTACTCTGGCTGTCATTCACCATCTAACGTTTAACATTAGCCACCGCCGCCGCCGCTGCCCCTGTCGCTGAAGAGGTCACTGCTCCCGCTGCCCCCGAAGCTCCTGCTGACGATAAACATTCCCCGGAAAACCCGGGAAAACTTAGCAATACAGTTCCTCCAGGGCAGGGATGCCTCTGAAGACTGTAATACAAATAGTACTAGCAACTCTTTTAACATAACGGACATATGCTACAGAACAAACATACACAATATGCCACGGTACACTAACAACACTTAACATAACAGACATACACAACAGTACAGACATATACAATATGCCCCAGTGCACTAACAACTTAACACAGCGGGCATATACAACATACACAAACAAGATAACGGGCATATACAACATGCTCCAGGCTTCTCAATCCCATTTACTAACTACCCTATATTTCATACCCCAGCACCATTTCATCGATTAACCTTGCGCTTATGTGCTGCTGTAATCGACATGACATGTAGTGTTTAATAACAGCTGCCCCAGCTGCCCCTGAAGCGTTGGCAGAGGGTAGGTTCAATCTAATGCTCAAAAACATGATTTCAGAATGCTCTTTTATCCTCCTTTGTGGGGCTGCAAAACTACAGTGCTAACAAACGACCAAACATTTGGCGGTATTTTAACGGTAAGGCTACGGAAGTAGGTATTTTGGAGAGACATTTCCACATCGCGATTCGGTTTGACGCTAGCTATTTTATAGATGTTTCACTTTAGCCTACCGTCAAACGCGGATGTGGATGACGGTCTCACTGGAACCTTGGAAGGGAATGGAATACAGGCTTTCATAATTTCCTGAATCTAATTTAAATGCAAATTCAATATAGCGCCCGCTGCCGACGCTCCCCCTGCTGAAGCACCAGCTGCCGATGCAGCTCCCGCAGAAGCACCAGCTGCCGATGCACCTCCTGCTGAAGCACCAGCTGCCGATGCACCTCTCGCGGAAGCACCAGCTGCCGACGCACCTCTCGCGGAAGCACCAGCTGCCGATGCAGCTCCCGCGGAAGCACCAGCTGCCGATGCACCTCCCGCGGAAGCACCTCCTGCAGAGGAGCCCAAGCCTCCTACACCCCCTCCCCCAGCAGGTAAACTGCACCTAGGAGAGCCTCCTCCCATCTGCAATTTCTGTATGACTTGACTTTTTTGAAGTAAAATTATTGCGCATAGTTATCACACCAACCTTTTTGCTAAGGCAATTGTTTGCATTTATTACAATGTGCTTTTTTTTGGTTTGATGCCCAGTTCCCACCAGTGAACCTGTGAACCTGACTATTGAAGATGTTAATGATAGCTCAGTTACAATCAAGTGGAGGCCACCAGAGACCATTGGTGACTCCGGTCTGGATGGGTACACTGTGGAGTATTGCAAAGACCAAAGTAAGTGTGACCCTGGGTCAAAGCTTGCTTGAGGTGTTTATGTCCTACTGCTGGAAAATTTGGGCAAATATTACAGTAAGGAAAAAGAGTAATACTCTCTCTCTCTTTAATTTTATCTCATAAAAAACACGTTTTCAACGTACAAAAATGCCAAGTTACTTGAAAGAATTGAGGAAATATTGGGTAGCAGTGCTTTGGAATACATCTTATTTAATTTCGGTGAGGCAAGATAGCCTATATTGTTTCTAGTACCGTAACTTGGCGTCATTTTGATATCAATACTTTTAATGGCAGGCCTGGATTTTGGCAGTGTGAATGAATGAGTTATAGATGGTGTAGGTCTTGTATGTGTGAGTAACTTGGCATTTTTGTACGTTGCAAATGTGTTTTTTATGAGATATAATTTCTTTTTGCAAAGCGTTTTATTATGAGAGTGAGAAATGCGAAGTGACCCTGTAAGAAACGGTTGTGGATTATGGCTATCGTTGTGTGAATTTGTACAGTCTGATGAGCATGTACCGTTTAGCAGTTTCGGTTTGCTATATATGTAAAACAGTTCAGAAGGGTGCAGTGGCGTAAGCGTAAACGCATCAGAAATGCAGGTGAAATATGGCCAGTGTATGTATTCACGGATTTGACGGCCATCCAACGAGCCTTGATTGACAAAAGAATCAGCAAGCACTTAGAATTAGAGCTCCCTAGGTCGCAACTTGTGTACCCTTCTGTCCTGCTCCGTTGTCTGTTATTTCGTGGAGATGCACTTTTAGTGTTTGTAAGGTTTATAAGGCATTTTGATAGGCTTATCTGTAGGTAGGAATCCTCTTCACTGTTTTGCTAAACTAGAACCGGAAAACTTGATAGTGGAGAATAGGAGCAGACGCATATGTCCCAGCAGGCTTTGCATATGAGAAAATAACAACAGTGTGAGATAAATTAGGAGAAATTATGAAATTGCGTAGTTGAAACAATATGTTTTTAGCAGAATGGGCATATAGAGGAGGATTGACATGATCACAGACTATAGTGCGAAGTTTAATGAAGTGACCATGATCGAGCTGAGTTTCCTTATCGAACGGCATATATAACAGTCTGTATGAAGTATTGGTCGTTAAAGTGGAGGGTTAAGTAACGTGTGAAATCTATTGCATCGATGTGCTTTTCTCATGTTCTGGAGTAGTAGTTATAATTATGAGTGAGTCATGATTTTAAATGTAATGTTTTAATGGGGAGTTGCAGAACGTACATACGTAGTAATTGTTTGTATGTGGTTAGATAGAGAACAGGGCGAGGTAACATGAATGTAGAAACGTGGCGTTTGCTGATAAGAAGGTTATGTACGGTAGCCAAGTGAAGAAATATAGTTAGTAGAAATGGCACAGTGGTGAACTGGTGTAACTGTTTAATAAAAGGAATACATTTGCTGTCATGAAATGCATATGGGTAGCCGTGAGTGAGTTTTGGTAAAGCAAATATAAGCGTAAGAAAATGTTAGTGTAAAAGAGGAAATTATCTGCCTGAGGGTGAGGCAGGATTCAATCCTTCAACCGGAGGTTTACCAGTCTGTGACTTTGTTAGTGCAGCACCATGACATAGCTATGCAATGCGTGAAATATCATTAGCAAACCTGTCCGTGGTTTTAAAGAAGAACACAGGCCAGTAAGCACAGAAGAGCTCTCGTTGAATCCATGTGGCTTAGCAATATTGTAGCCGGTTAATAACTGAACGTGCAGGCGGTACGTCATAATGCAGTGTATACGTTCGGTGAACGGTGGGTAGATATGGTGCAAAAGCAATAATTGAGAAGTAGTAGACAATTATTAGTGAGGGTAAAATCAGGTTATAGAAACGTGTTCCTAGCTGAGCTTGAACCTAGGATCCCGTGTTCCCAAGACTGTAACCTTGCCCACTAGGCCACAGCTGACTAACAGTTTAAACTGGAAATGTTTCAGAATAAAAAGGTATGGGTATTTTGCGTGTGTATGCGAGTTTTTGATTGGGTCGTGTAGGTGAAGATTTGGCTGGTGTCGGTAAAGTGTCCAATGGGGAGACATGTTGTTAGTGGGATAGGCGGCAGGAAAAATAAGAAGAAGAAGAATGAGAAGAAGAAGGAGAAAACGCAAAATCCCCTTAGTTTGGGGCTTTATTGTGTGGACATGTGAAGTTGTTTATGAATTCTGTCTGTTGAAATGGGGTGAGAATGTACAGAATGTAGTGTTTTTAAGGGCTGAGTGTCTGTGGCTGTTGTGGTTATTTCTGTGGGGAACCCTGAAAAGTGCCAAACTCTTGGTGCTGTATAGGTATGGGGCATGCCCCCGCCAAGGTGTAACTTGGCGGGATGGGAATTTTTTGCTTTTTTGCTGCTAGCATGAGGAAATTTGTGGTGAATGAAAGGTTTTAAAGCATTAAGTTAATGAAAAATCAGTTATTGTTCTGCCAGCAAATGCTAAACATTACTTCACTCTGGCCACTTTGGGAGATGAGGTCATGGAATACTTTTAAACCAGCTCTGAACTTCGACTCCCATCAGCATGTTTAGTCATGTTATGCCCTTTGGCCTCAAGCCAGGCCTGAATGTATCAGTACTCAGCTCATTTGAACAGCATGCGATTGGAGTTACTTAGGCTATGTTCATGTCTGCTGATGTTAAAATTCTTAGCATTCATTGAAACCTCACATACTATTACATGAAATGTAAATGATGTTAATTCATGAACCATTTTTTGCCCCAGTACAATAACAACTCTTAACATAACAGACATATACAATGTGCCCCAGTACAGTAACAACACTTAACAGGCATATACAACAGAACAGACATATACAATATGCCCCAATTGAGAAAAAAATTTCTCAGTACTTGTTAGCGTACTCTTGGTACAGTATTTCCCCAGAACTGTTTCTGCGTATCCCAGAATGTAATTGACATTCAATTTAAATAATTCGCGAAAAACAGAGCACCATTAATTCTATTAATATAGTAGCAATTAGCATAGTTTTTTAATGACACATACAGATTTCATAGTTCAGGAGAGAAAAGTGGTGCAGGATGATTCTTATTCCATTTGCAGGAAATACGTCTTAAGTATTTTTCCCAAGTTTTACATAATAATATACAGACAAAGTGTTGCCTTGAACTTGCTTGCTCAAGGTTTTTCTAGCAAGACCATGAATTAACCCCTTACAAATGAATGGTGCCAAATCTGAGCTCAGTCTCAGACCCTGATTTATGGCATTGTATGATGAAACGGTCTGTAAGGCACCAGAAATTGAGTGTGGAAATTTGTCTTAGTGCATCGGACCCGTGGGAGGCACCTGTCTCCAGTGTGTCAGCACTAGATTGGTTCGTAGTGTTCTCCTGCCCCTATTAGGAAGGCTGCTGGTGGAGGACTGTCACTGTATCTGCAAAGCCCGCATTTAGAACTCCGAGCTGTGCTGATGTCACAAAGAGATGCTTTTCAAATTGCATTATATTAACGGAAATGGAAACAGGAACTGCAGAACGACACTTTGGATTGGAGTTTTGAATAGTTAACATTATAAAAGTGGCACGTTTATTTAATTGCCATATGAACTTCATCAGGGCCTTGAAGAAAGCCTATAGTAAAATAAGGTAAGGATAGTGATATATATGTACATAGCCCTGAGCAATTTTTAAAAATCAGAATGTCCGTAGAAGAAAGAAGTTTGCGTCTGAAAATTAAATGCACAGATCAGTTTGGAACTTGGTGCATCCCAGAGATTTGCCTGCATTAGAATCTGAAAAATATCACAAAAATAAAAACGAATACAGGACTTACAGAGGTGTTTAATAGAGCTTCTAAAGAGTTCATGGTAGTAGGTTATGTTTTCAAGCAGCATATCCCTTCAGTATACACGAATACATAAAAAAAATGGCAAAATTGGTTAATTTTGTGATGACATTGCACACGATAGTACTAATTTCTTTTAGCAGAACTGTTTTTTTTTTTGCTTAATTCCATTTGCATTACAAATCTGTACTGGAATTCCCAAACCATGCTTTAACTACATATTATGTGAGTGTCGGCCATTTTCTTTATTTTTTTTTCCTGTTTTGGCCTTCAGTGTGTCAGCATTAACATACTCAGTGGGAGTGTGTGTCGTATGTGTATGTTATATATGGGTATAGGGGTTATACTGTATGTGTCAAACAATGGTACTTGCATGTTGTAAGGATGCCTGTAGGTGTAGTCTGGTCCAGGTGGTGGCTGGCTTTTGGGAAACGCATAAGGAGCCATGTTTGAGGAATCCATGCATCACACAAAGCAGGTTATTTGAGTGTCACGGCCCAGCACTGCTGTTTGCTTTTTTGTTTTTATCTTAATTCTGCGTGTGCCGTCATACCCCGCAGCAACCGATTGGGTGGTGGTGAACGAGAAGCTGACGGAGGCCAATCGCATGGTCGTCGGCGACCTGACGAAGGGGGACGTCCTGCACATCCGTGTGGTGGCTGTCAACGCTGGGGGCCCTAGCCCCCCCGCTGCGCTGGCTGAGCCCGTCAAAGTCACAGAGATTGTGGGTGAGTGTTTGGGAGGAGGGGGGAGGGACACTCAACGTACACTCACAATATTTCAAAAAGAAGAAAAAAAAGGTGAATATGGGTCAAACATATTCCACACACTATACATTATAAAGCAATGCAAATCTGAATAAACACCACATTCATACTAATAAATCATTTCACTAGCAACAATACCTTGGCAATTAGTCATTTAGACAGTGCAGTATGCTCAGTTAACTCAGCTAAGTTTGTCTGAATTGTAGTAAGACTGGGAAAAATTATCTTTGTACAATTTCTATACAGTTAATGAAATAGAATGGCTGTTTAATGATAAATCTCTGGAAATTATAGCATCTCATTTATCATAATTATTATATAATTAGTCTATTGTTTTTTGCTTGATAAAGAGCATTTGTCTGATAGTTTTGATGGACTTAATTCCCCCACGTCAGAGCCAGTGGCAGTGGGTGTAGCCTGGCTCAAATGGTTCATTGAGATTGGTTACATTTATCAAACAATAGCAGATTTTTTAAAATCACATGTTTCGGAAAAGTCAGGAATGGGGAAAATGCCTAATATTTATGACAGCAGAGTTATTGGTACTTGATATCCACAATGCTATATAATGTGCTGTGTCCATTCTACTGAGCAGCTGTTCCTTATTATTCTGTCCCTTGTGGGAGATGTGCTGGTGCTGTACTGATGCAGACCCGAACCCTCCCCAGTCCTGATGCCTGTGTACCTTCTGCCAGAATGAATCGGGCTCGGATCCAGTTTGCTTGGCGCGTCTTTATTGACATAACTCAATGTGTTTGTGTAATGTCTCGGCTGTGAAGCAACCCACGTGTAGCTTGCTTGAGGTGTTTTTTTATTTTTCATCAGCTGAACTGACTTTGAAAGTGTGGGAAACTACGGTGTTACTTCCCTGTAAGAGGCACAGGGGGGACCCCTGGAAGAGTCAGCCAAGCTGCCTCGTGTGTTGATGTCGTGCTGGCGTGCTGATAAGGGGGGGGGGGGGGGGGGGGGGGGATCGTGTGGCTTCCTGCTAGCACCCCTCGCCTCGATGGGCTCTGCAGATGTGCAGTCATAAATCTAGGGCCTCGTGACGACAAGCGCTTTCATTGCTCTTAAATTATACACGTAAAATCTAAGTGTTGTCACTCTCACCCAAAACAAAGATGGCTGCCAGTGCTCATTTTTGACCTCACGGTTTCTCCGGGTTGCGCTGTTTCACGCGTATTTCTCCTCCTTGGAAAAACAAGTTGACTAATGAATGGAGATCCGTTTCTTAACCAGGCCAGACGAAGAGGCCTTGCTGAATTGAGTTACGGATGAGAAGCTGAGCTTGGGGTGAAATTATTTCCGGTAATGCAGTGTCACCACCTTGGGTCCAAAAGCGGGACCCTGCTGGGACATGATGAGCATTGGCCCGTTTGTTATGCATGTCTTAGAATGAGAACCCCTGTGCTTGTAGTTACGTTTGGGGGGCCCTAGTGTGGTCAGGGAGAAGAGTTGCGGTGTTTTGGCCACAAGATTTGGAATCAAGGTTTTATAGAAGTATGTTCATTTTTAGGGTCAGTATTGATTGATCAAATCATGAGTGTTCTTTTTGGTTGAATAGATTATTTTCAGGCTAATTCTCACCACCCCGTTATTGACCAGTTGCCATTTTTAAAGTCATGCATCAGCAAAATGTCAAGCAGTGGTCCTTTGCTCCAAAATTAGAGATACAGTTTTTGTAAACAGCATTGTATCCATTAATGTTGGAGGGCAGGGAACTGTAACTCGAGCCGGATCGGAATAGGGCAGCGCCCTCTAGTGGACGCCGTCGGATGCTGCGCTGCTCTTGTCCACCAGGTCTGATGATCGTTGGTGCAGAAATGAGGGAACGTTATGAATCGTACCCCTTGGTGAGAACAGCCAGGTCGGTCACACAGGACAGGAAAGTGACCGAGAAGTGCAGCCATTAGCGCGGATTAAGACCAGAAGGTTTCAGGCGGCTGCGATTCCTCAGATGGGGTGTTTACCGGAGCTGGGTTGGGTCGGGGTGGTCCTGGAAGAGTGACAGTGACAAGTGAGTGTACATGACGGGGGCGGAATTCTAGCCGAGGTGGGGGGGGGGGGGCAGGGGGGCACGGCAGAGGATTGCTGTCTATATCATATGTCATGCTAGCCCCTCTGAGTCCCGCAAAGATTTGTCAGGTAGTCCAAATCTGACAGCCAGTATTTTGCTTGAACGGAGCAATCCTGCAAAGTGTGTCAGGTTGCGACACCAGGTAAATAGTCCGTAACATCCCATGATTCCATTGACCTGAGACACTTTTCCTTTCGTACACTAACCGAGGGGAATGTTGTATTAGCCCACATCAGTAAGGGTTTTAAAGTGGGAGAGGTCTGAATATGGGGGAATAGAGGCTGGGGGTCCCGTGCTTTCTGTGTTATTGTAGGCCAAACCTGAAACGTAGCTTAGAACTGGAGTGCTCTCTCAGATTTGGGCGCCCGAGTGTCTTCTTGTCTTTTGGATTTCTTTTAATTCTGTGTTTTATCAACCAATGAGATTGACTTGTTGCAACTTAGGTGAACATGTTTCACGTCTCGCTCAGTTTGATGGTGTCTGCTCACATTTATGTGGTTTTTAGGAGACCGTATTGCAGCCTGTTTCAGCTGAACAGACCGTGTCATTCCTTGGTTGACCTTCTCAGTTGCTTCAGGTCAGCAGTAAACCTGTCACACTGAGTCTGTGAACTTTATTACGGAGGACCTTGACTTTATTTACTTTCGTTCACTTTGTTAAAACATGTGCCAAACTTAATGAAGACCAGAGATGTCTACTCCAAAGGATCCCACTCATTTCCAAAACCACCGGGTCTCACCATCAAGTCGATGGCGGGTGGCCCTTCAAGACCAAATCTTGAATTCAGGAGATCAACATTCTTTGTTTAAAATGACGTGTGCTGTATTTTTCCCATGTCTGATCTGTGTTATCAGTGCATTTTTACCATCCAAATGCAGTTGAATATATTCTTAAATGCAGAAAATGTTATCCCGGAACGGACTGTGTCAGTGCTATGAATACATACTGGCTGGAGGTGGTACACTATCGCGCTTAATGACCAGTTGAGTGCTGGGTTTAATTTTAACTCCTCAACATGTGTCTCCCAGAACGATGCTGGTCTATTTAGGGTCTCGTGTGACCCGTCATTCCGGGCATGTGTGACCCCTCACATTCGATGCAGGTTTCACAATTACAGATTCACGATGAAGGATACCCGCGGGTGGTGTTGTGGTCAAACACTAGATACGAGGAATATGGGCTTTGATCTACACTGCACAGGCTCCAATGAGGATGAATATTACTTTCCAGCTGGCTGTGAGGAAAGTAATATCCAGCTACACATTATTTGAGAGATGTTCTGTTCAGTGTCATTTGGCTTGGATTGTGGTGTCTGCTAAGCAAAGCAATGAGAGTGGGCCAATGGAACAGCGAGAGGGAAGGCTGTAGCTGAATTTCTTCATCACTAATCCGTCAAGACTAATGTAGGGTTCACGCATTTTCAAGAGAGGAATCAAACCTTCTACATCCTTTACATTACGTATGCATCTTGAGCTATTTATTGTGGTTATGTAAGTAAAGCAGTCTTGCGTATGGTTAACAGGACCGGTAAAAAAAAAAAAAAAAGGTGTGACCGTGGAACCCCGAGTGGTTTCCCTTCGTAGAGAACTGTGTTCTTTCGCTCAGTAATCCTCCCTCCGCGTCTTTCGCCTCGCAGAGCGTCCCAAAATCCGCGTGCCGCGCTCCCTGAGGGCGAGACTCGTCAAGCAGGCCGGCGAGCAGGTCAACCTTGTCATCCCCTTCAACGTAAGCCAGCTGCCGGAAAACCTACCCCCAGGAATCCCGCTAACATGACGGGGGGGGGGGGGGGTGGGATGTGTGTCTGCCAGATCTAATGTCAGCTCGCCATTCACTCTCACACAAGTGGAAATATGCATTAAATAAAACACATTATCAATATATTGCAACACTGCACAATGTGTGGGTAGATTTATAAATTTCGTCTGCTTTCAGCTATTGGGATATTTTTAACAAATACCCTGCTGTGAAGTGTAATTATTATATTTTTCAAAAAGAACTTGTACAGTATACTGCAGCGTATTTCATAAATGGAGGTCTTCCATTTTGTTTTGCTTACTCAGGGCAAGCCAAAGCCTCTGGTGTCTTGGACGAAGGATGGCGAGCCGTTGGATGCCAAGAAGGCCAGCGTGCGCACCAGCGACAGTGACAGCATCCTGTTCATCCGGAAGGCGGAGAGGGACCACTCCGGCAAGTACGAGTTGTCCGTCAAGGTGGAGAGCTTTGAGGACAAGGCCTCCATCGTCATCCAGGTCGTAGGTGAGTACCCCGCCTCAGGTGCACATGCTGGCTTCTCATTTACTTGCCTGGGAAATGATAGCAGAAGATGGGTGTCCAGCTACAGTCCTGGAGGGCTGCGGTAATCTAGGCTTTTGTGGTTTCCATACAAGCAGCCGATTTCCTGGGGCTCCTGCCCCTCCCTCACCCTGAGTTTACAGACCGCTCCAGCCTCGTCTCTCTCCTGAGTTTACAGACCGCTCCAGCCTGGTCTCTCTCCTGAGTTTACAGACCGCTCCAGCCTGGTCTCTCTCCTGAGTTTACAGACCGCTCCAGCCTGGTCTCTCTCCTGAGTTTACAGACCGCTCCAGCCTGGTCTCTCTCCTGAGTTTACAGACCCCTCCGGCATCGTCTCTCTCCTGAGTTTACAGACCGCTCCAGCCTCGTCTCTCCTGAGTTTACAGACCGCTCCAGCCTGGTCTCTCTCCTGAGTTTACAGACCGCTCCAGCTCGTCTTTCTCCTGAGTTTACAGACCGCTCCAGCCTCATCTCTCTCCTGAGTTTACAGACCGCTCCGCCCTCGTCTTTCTCCTGAGTTTACAGACCGCTCCAGCCTTGTCTCTCTCCTGAGTTTACAGACCGCTCCAGCCTGGTCTCTCTCCTGAGTTTACAGACCGCTCCAGCCTCGTCTCTCTCCTGAGTTTACAGACCGCTCCAGCCTGGTCTCTCTCCTGAGTTTACAGACCACTCCAGCCTGGTCTCTCTCCTGAGTTTACAGACCGCTCCAGCCTGGTCTCTCTCCTGAGTTTACAGACCGCTCCAGCCTCGTCTGTCTCCTGAGTTTACCGACCGCTCTAGCCTTGTTTCCTCACCCTTAGTTTACAGACCACTCCAGCCTTGTCTTTCTCCTGAGTTTACAGACCCCTCCAGCCTCGTCTCTCTCCTGAGTTTACAGACCGCTCCAGCCTGGTCTCTCTCCTGAGTTTACAGACCGCTCCAGCCTGGTCTCTCTCCTGAGTTTACAGACCGCTCCAGCCTCGTTTCCTCTCCCTGAGTTTACAGACCGGCTGCTGGCTGCTTTACACCAGGCTGGCCTGTGGAGGATGGGCTCCTCTCTATAGCCGAGTTCCTCCCGAGATTTCTTCTCGCCACTGTTTGAGGGTTTTTCTCCCCACTGGGAGTTTTTTTTTCTCATATGCTTGCTGTTCGGGCCTAGTTGTTTCTCTTTATGTTCTGTTTCTTGCCGTTTTTCTGCTACTCTGTAAAGTGTCCTTGTGTCAGTTTGCTGTAAAAAGCTCTATACAAATTAAAATTGATTTTATTTGCATCTAGGCTTCGGAAAGGTGGTGTGTGGCTAATAAAAAGCTTCAGTTAAGTGCTGTGCGCTGAAGCAGACCAAAAACCAACAGGCTCAGCAGCTCTCCAAGACTAGAGCCTTCTCAATTGATGTGGCCATAGGCTGTATTTAATCAACACTTTAATTTGTCCATGTTTTTCCCTGAAGCAAAAACCTTACCATTTTCTCTCCATACGTGCTGACCTCTCCAAACGATGAATGTATCTTTGCATGAGGAAGTCCAAACGAACACACAGTGTTGATTGAATCCAGGCTTGCGGTAATCTCTACATCGTTCCCGAGTGCTGACGGGTCTCTGTGTTCATGGTCGTTGGCCTGCAGACCTGCCCGGCCCCCCCACCAGCATGAAGCTTGTGGACAGTTGGGGTTTCAATGCGGCCCTGGAGTGGACCCCACCCAAGGACACTGGCAACACGGAAATCACTGGCTATACCATCCAGAAGTCCGACAAAAAGACTGGGGTGAGCAGCTTCTACCCAAACCTGCAGCCCATCTGAAATGGGCGATACATGTTCAGTGGTTCCTGCATAACATGCACTGTCAGCCATATGCTGAGACAGAATAGTCAATGGGAATGTAGTGTTGTAATAATGAATGTAAAAATGCATGTATCACTTTAGACTACCAAGATTAGATTTCTTGAATATCTGTTATCTTAGTGATTTCTGCTGATTTTCCAAGCCAGGAGTAGTTTGTGGTAAAAAATACTGTGGTAGTCTGGTATCATAGTAACAATGGGAGTCAAGTATGCCAGTGCAGAGGAATCACAAGATCTGTCAATACTTGAACAAAAGACTAATGCACAAGGCTGGTATGTGGTCTCTAAATGTGTGATTGGTTTTTGAGGTGGACAGAACAGACACTGCCTCAATGGTGACTGAAGCAAAGAGGGATACCCATTTATATGCAGACAAGCCAAAGACAGAAGCTCCCAAATCTGCTTTAAGGCTTGGTGATTTCTGGAGAGAGGGTATTTATTTAATGACCACATGTAAAAGGTATAACTGTATTTTTGTCCATTTTGTGAGGAGCCAGGTTCGATCCAGTGTGAGGACACCTTTGGACTCATGGACTGGCAACATAACAAGATTAAATTGCGAATTAGGAAACCTTAGTCATGGATAATAATTATTAGTGGATTTTAATAAACTCACTGCTGATCCCAACAGTGTTGGGGAGGTAAACGTTGGGCTTGCTCTTCTCTAACTCTAGTCTCTCCGTGGCACCTGAATCAGCATCTGCAATTAACAGCCGAGCCTTGAGGGTTGCCTCAGTCCTGTTTTCGGCCCTGATAATGAGGGCAGATCTCTTCAGGGAGGTGAGTCATGGAACTCTCCCAGGCTTTGACGGGACCATGACTCAGGGGGGTGTCTGGCTCGACTCCCTGGGAGCGATGGGAGGTGACACGTCTGTGATGGAAAGATTTTTATTCAAGATGGAGGCAAAAGGGCGGGGGGGGGGCGAGCTGGCGGTCACAGTGAGGTGATGTGAGGACTAATTTAACTGCTTACCAAGTCTGTAAATCTACACGGGGTGTTCGGGCTCTGAGATGTGTATAAGGCCATCCCTCCTGTTCCACAGCTTGTTTGCCTGGTCTTCTGAGCGGTGGAAAATGCTTTCACGGTGTGTGTGTGTGGGGGGGTGGGGGGTGGGTCTGGCCAAAGACAAAGCTGACACTTGATAACGAGGTCAAAGCACGCGATTAGGTAGTTGTTGAAAAGAAACACCATGACATGTTATTTGAACGCTGTGTATCAAGTGCATTCCTATTATCAACCATGTGTCTGCTGGACAAGCAGTACTACTTGAGCATATGGAAGAGTCTTCAGTCAGAAATGTGTGCATATCCAACAGATCAATTTGCTTTCTAATTGCATTCGTTTTTCTCTTAAAATAAATGCCTTGAAAGATAGCTATGTCATTTCAGTAACTTTTATTAAAAAATGTTATGAATGCTAGCCGAATGCTAAATAAAATGCTGTTTGACAGTCTATATAACAGTGCACAGAAGCTGGAGAATCTCGCCCTGTACTTTGCAGATATTGGATGGACTTATTGGGCGAATCCTTGCCCCAGTTTTGACCTCACCGACAGTCTCTTTATGGTCTGGTTTTATTCCCAGGGTCTTAATAAATCATTATTTGGTCACAGTGCCTGATGTCAGTTAGTATTATGCTCTTCCTGTTTTCCTTGCCTCTTGTTAAACTCGTATTCCCATTTCCCTGCGTTCGCGCTCTCGTTGCAGGAGTGGTTCACCGTCCTGGAGCACTACCACCAGCTCAACGCCACCATCTCCGACCTCATCATGGGGAACTCGTACAGCTTCCGCGTCTTCGCCGAGAACAAGTGCGGCCGGGGCGAGGAGGCGGCCGCCACCAAGACGCTGGCCACCGTCCAGAAGATCGGTGAGCGCCGCCCCGCCCCCTGCGGCCGCCGGACCGCGGCGCACGCTCGTTAGCGGAGGTCTTGAGCGCGGTCTGGCATTTCCTGTGGCGCTCGGGAGATGGAAGTCAAGTTCGGCCAATCAAGTCGGGTGTCCCTGGGCAGGGCAGTATGGGATTTCCTTAAAGAAATAAATAAATAAAACTCCTGGGGCAACGCACTGGCCATTGGGAATGGGTTTCCACAACGTTCTTTGGCGTTGTTGCGCGGCTACGGTGTTGCTTCGGATCTGCGGCAACGTTACTGAGAACGGTTCGTTACTGAAGTCTGTATTTATGGAAGCAGTTAGGAGGCCATGGTTGTGTACCCACAGAGCCAGGCACCAGGCCTGGGAAACTAAGAGGAGAACCCTTATGGAACCCTTAGGAGCCCAAAGGACTCGGGGCGCCAACTCCTGCACACGTGACTCATTGGAGTTAAGATTTGCCCTCTTGCAAAAGGTTCTACTCCCTAGGCCAGCATTTCCCAACCGGTGTGCCACAGCACTCTGGTGTGCCGTGTGAAAAATCCTTTAAAAAAATATTTTATGTTCAAATGAATTTAAAAAAACTTAAATGAACAAATCCCATTAACAAAAGCAAAAATAAATGTCATTAAAATGCATATCGCTTAATTAAAACCCCAAAAGAACATTTAGGCCTACTGTTGGCACGTCACATCAACGTCAGTACGTCGCTCGCTGATTTTTTTCTGTTGGCGTTCTGTGTGCCATGAGATTCTGTAAATTTGGAAAGTGGTTGGGAAACGCTGCCCTAGGCCATGGATAATCAAATCTGGTCTTTGAATCCAAATCCGGCCCTGGTTTTCTTTTCCACGAGTTAATTAACTGAACAATTATAGCTACTGATTGGCCAGACTGTGTTTACTCCCAGGTAAAGGGAGGGTGGATAACCAGCAGTTCTTGTCCGTGATTTCAGCACCAGGGCTCTTGGCTCTATCCAGTATGGAGACAGCTGAGCGGTTTCACACAAAAGAAATCTTTGTCTCAGGGGTGTCTCGTGGCGTAGCCTGCAGAGCACTGTCCACATGCTCATTACGAGCCGCAACGTTGGCGGTTCGATTCTGAAAAATGTTGCACGTCTCTCCCTGTCTCTTCCCCTTTCTTCCTGTCTCTCTACACTATCCCGTCCAATAAAGCTGAAAAGCCCATTGAAAAGAAAACATTTTAAAGAAAGAAAATAAATAAATCTTTGTCTCGTAGGTATGGTCTACATACCGCCGGAGTACCAGGAGCACGACTTCAGCGAGGCTCCCAAGTTCACGGCGCCGCTGAGCGACAGGGCGGCGACGGTCGGCTACACCACCAGGCTGCTGTGTGCCGTGCGAGGGTCTCCCAAGGTAGCGCCTTCCCTACGCACTTCCCCTCTGAGCCCTAACTATGATCAGGCATCACTGACTAACACTGAAATATATACGCACAAAGCCTGTTTGATTCAGATGCCCACTATACAGTGAAGTTCTTTTTCTGTGACCTCTCCAGTATAGCCCTTCCCAGTAAAACGAGGCATAACTTTAAACCGTTCCCTGTATAACCTGACTTAAGTTTAAACATTCCCTGTATAACCTGTCTTAACTTTAAACCGTTCCCTGTATAACCTGGCTTAACTTTAACCCGTTCCCTGTATAACCTGGCTTAAGTTTAAACCGTTCCCTGTATAACCTGGCTTAACTTTAAACCGTTCCCTGTATAACCTGGCTTAACTTTAAACCGTTCCCTGTATAACCTGGCTTAACTTTAAACCGTTCCCTGTATAACCTGGCTTAAGTTTAAACCGTTCCCTGTATAACCTGAGGTGCGTTCAAATTCGGCGAACAGAGGCGAATGTTCGTAGCGAACATGTTTTCTTTGAACATTTCAATTTGAACGGCTTTTTAAGAACATTCCAAATTGTTTGCATTAAACATAAACAGACATGGCGACGAGAGCGTTTGTACTCACAGCCGCTTCTGTGATCATCGATGATAAAAAACAATAGCTAACTAGCGAACAATAATAACATTGGCTAGCGTTAGCAATAACATTATTGAAAAAACTGATCACACTTACCGGCATCTTCAAATGAAATACCCATCTGGGAACATTTCCCTCAGTCCAGCGTCCATTTTTGTTTTTTTTGTACCATTTCAGACCGCTCGCTTATGTTTGCAAACGTTCGTGGCGAACGCAAAGCTAACGGAAAACAGTTTGAAATAGTTTGCAAACGTTCGCCTTGTTCGCTGAACTTGAACGCACCTCTGGCTTAAGTTCAAACCCTTCCCAGTAAAACCTGGCATAAGTATATATGTTGTAAAAAATTTCAGCCCAGGACATGTTTAATTTAGTTTATTGTTTGTAGCAACCTTTCTTCCCCAGTATCTTCATTCTGTGACTATGACCCACCATTGGGTCCCAATCCACCATTTAGGAACCAATGAGCAATGCCACTTTCTCAAACCATGACGTTCTATTCCTTATGTACTTGAAAACCCATATGACAACCCAAATCTTATTGGTTTTTTTTTGTTTATCTTATCACAAAGTTTCTTTTGGCCAGTTAAAATGTCAGGGAAATCACCCCCATGCATGTAAATGGTTAAGCACAACAGCCGATTTGTATGGAATCTATGAAAGCAGAATTCATACTTCATTTGTTGCTGTAAATTTTGTTTTTCTCATGTTCAATAACACCGGCCAAAAAACTGTAAAATAGAATTATAATGCTTGAACTTGCGGCTTTGTCATGAGTTATGGCCCTTTTGTGGGAACCGCATTGAAGAAATAAGGTCAGCAGGTCACAGTTAACGATGGGAATATTATAAACACACCCAATAAACAAGCTGGGATACATACTGAAACACTGCCAGTGCAGCAGGGGTGCAAAATCGGCCCACAGCTGGCCCACTGTGCGAAAATGCAGCTGCTACTGCAGGCTCCTCTGCCTCTCCTCTGCCAGGACCCCCTGGAGATGGTGGCCAACTCCCGATCCCCCCCCGCCCCCCCTCCCCCACGGGCATGGAGTCGGGTTTCGGGACAGCTGAACACGGGGAGCACGCGAACACTCAGCGCCGTCCCTCTCCTACATTATTATTGGGACCTGTTCCCACAAGCATCACTGGGCACTTGACGCAGTGCCAATTGATTTAAGCCTTTGCAGTCCACACACTTGTCTTGATTAAGCAGCATCGATAGCTATAGTGATCTAGTGCCATTTGCAAATTTCAATTGTGATTAAATCACAGTGACAAAATGAACATATAATCATTTATCCATCCGTCATCTATACCTGCTTATCTTGGTCAGGGTCACGGGGGGGGGGGGGTGCTGGAGCCTATCCCAGCATGAATTGGGCGAGAGGCAGGAATACACCCTGGACAGGCCGCCAATCTATCGCAGAGCACACACACCATTCACTCACACACACTCATACTCACACTCACGTGAGGCGACAGTGCACCACCATGCCCCCCTCATTTTCATTTAAAGCATTTGAAATCAGTGTACTGTTTTGAACTGTGCAGTGTTTCTTGCCCTTAGGGCCATAGCTATGGCCACCAGTTTCAAAATTGCCAGTGTTCCATAGCTGGAAAAAAGTATCACTCCTTTATATTTCTTTCTTCCGTGCTCATCAAAAACAAACTGTTTCAAGTACAGTGTCGCTAACTGGCTGCGGTTATATCTTGGTGGCTAAATTGCTCACTACCAAAATTCAGCTTGTCAACACGTTTGCAAGTGGATCAGGAATTGCTATGAAAAAAATATTTCAGTTTTCCAGTGGTATCTGGAGTTAAAAAGGTTGGAAATTGTAGCTAGGTACACTTAGTTTTGACTTTTTGTGTCTTTTTCCAACTAGTAATTCGTACATTTTTCTGTCAGAATTTTTTCATGCCAGAGTTGTGTCTTCCCCAGCGGCCTGATGGGGGGGGGGGGACACAGACCTCTGTGGAATATTTTGCCCTTGCCAAGAGAAGAGTCCCAGTACCCCTGCCAAACACTCTCTACTTTTGGAAACCCTATCAGGCCATGTGACAAGGCTCCCTCATGACACGGCGTGACATAGAGCAGCCGAGGCTGGGACACCGTCCTGATAGAGCTTATCACCGGGAATAGGGTGCCGATAACCGGGAACGCCCCGGGAACGCCCCGGGAACGCAACGGGAACGCCGCGGGAACCCTACGGCTCCTCCCCCCCTCGGGGCCTGGGGCCTGGGGCTGTCGTCCTCGGCCTATTTCTGCCGCTGGTTTTGAGCGGCAGTTGCCTGCTTAGCGCCTCTGGAGCCTGCCCTCCGCAGCCTGTGTCAGCGATTCCACTGCACCGCATGCCTCTCCCGTGACGTCCTTATCTCAGCTCCGTTAAGGAGCGTTCGCCTTTTGGCTTTTGACATACGGCCGAAGTTGTGCTCCGAGTCTCGCTGACAGAAATTAGGTGCCCCGCTTGGGTTCCCTTGGCAAGGCTTAGAGGCACTGAAAACTGCACCTCGCCATTGGTGCAAAATCTTGAGAGGGTCAGCCTTGTTGTCACCTCATTGGTTCTTCCCATTAGTGATTCTGTGCAGTGGGGTTGGGGCAGTTAATCTATCAGCGCGCCATTTAGTAACAGCTCCAGGAGCGAAGAGATGGAATCACAGTTTGGAATCGAGTTGCAGCTTTGCTCGCCGGTGCCCGTGGCCTGTCCCACTTCTGGACCCTGTAGGCAAGGAGGCCCAGTGCCGTATTTCAGTGCGCGAAAGCTGGGCCCCCCCCAGCCCTGGCACTCATGGCGGGACATGGCACTCGAACCTGAGGCCTCCTCCAGGAGAGCACAGCCCCGCTGTGATGGGGAATGGCCCTGTTAAGTATTACCCTGGGGAGATGACATCAACATCCACAAACTGTGACATAAGGAGCAAACCTTGCTATTTTGAGCAAACTTTATTTAAATGGTGACACTAAACAGAGCGTAGTGCAGTCATGAAAACAATTATGCAGAAATCATCTGTAATATAGGCCCTGCAGTCATATCCTGCTCTCCCTCTGTCTGTATCCCTCTGTCTGTATGACAGGGGGTCGTCAATGATAGGTGAGGGGAGGTGATTCTGTGTAACCCAAGCAGTCAGCTAAAACTGATACCCAAACTAATCAGGTCAAAGGGCAATGAATAAGTGAGGCAGTCAAATCAAAATAATCACCTTAAGTTTATGGAGCTTTTTACAGGAAAGTGTCATAAATACACTTTATTACAGGGTAGCGGAAAAAGCAAAAACCAGGCTTGAACCCCCAAATAGCAAGAACATGAGGTAACAAAAAGAACCAATTCCCCAGTGGGGTGAAAAACTCCCCGATGGGAAGAAATCTGGGGAGGAGCCTGGCTATAGAGGGGGAGCCCATCCTCCACTGGCCTGGTGTAAAGTAGCGGTAGAATGGATGTAACAATGTGGCATAGTGTTTTGAGGACTGCTCATTGAGAACTGCACTGCAGTAATGTAGCACAGGTAGTAAGCTTGATGTAGGCTTGTTGTAAAACAGGTGTAAAATGAACGTCCTGTTGTCCGTGATGCTGACGTGTCCGAACCTTCCCCTCCCCCATCCCGCCCCGTCCGCAGCCCAAGATCGAATGGCTGAAGAACCAGATGGTCATTGGTGACGACCCCAAGTTCCGGCAGATCAGCAACCAGGGCGTCTGCTCGCTGGAGATCCGCAAGCCGTGCAGCTTCGACGGCGGCATCTACTCCTGCCGGGCGCGCAACGCCCACGGGGAGGCCACCGTGGCCTGCAAGCTGGAGGTCAAACGTGAGTCAGCGGAGCGGGGCCGTCTCATTGGACGCCGGGGTGACGCCGTCCGGTTTCGCTTCGCCTCCTGCCTCCTCGGGGTGAAGCCGCGCGTCCGCCGACGGCGTCGCCCGGCGCGACGGCCCCTCTCGCCTCCCTCCCTCAGCCAATGGAGGGCGTGGTAGAAGGGGAAAGGGGCGTCGGCCAGCACAGCGCTGTGTGGAAATGTAGTCCGCTCGCATACTGTGGCCAGTGGAGACGTTCTATTCGCTAAAAATCAAACTACCCAATGACTGACATAATAGAAACGTTTTGCTTGTTTTGCGTCATGGTGGTCAGGTGGTCACGTAGGTTTATTGTGGACATGTTGCTTATATTTAAGGAATTAAATTCTTAAATGCAGATGGCAAATAGCAGGAAAAGTTACACTTCCTCGTAATAGAAGACCCGCCCACTTCTGTAGACTGTGGGGGAAAACTGACACGTCGGATCTTTAATCTGATTGGTTATCACGCTGTTCTTCAGATCTCTTCGCCGTTGTACCTAGCCTCGCCAGCTATCCCACGATGCCTTGCGGATGCGATGAATCGGCTGTCATTGAAATGAGGCAATCACGAATATGCTTCTCGTCGGAGGATGTGTGGCTCTACCCTCAGTGCTGAGGCTGGCCCTAGGATTGTATTGCTTTTGGGAATTATAATACGCTGGACTGCAAATTGTCAATCATTCAGACTGAAGCGGAATATGTTCTGGCTTATTTTTGTAAACATTTCCTTTAGTAAGTAGTTACGAGCAGGAAAAATACGAATTTCCTTAGAAATTTTGACACGGCTAAATTCAGGGGCATGAAAATTGTTCTCAGTGAAACCGTTATTTTCTATTTTAATTAACAATTTACTAAATGTTGTAAATGCTTAAAATAATACAGTACGTACTGTACATTGAATGTTTCATTTATGAATAAATATGTTAATTCAATTTAATTATGTTCATTTATTATAACACATAATTAAATTGAGAACAATACGTGAACAATTACCGAACTCTATTCGCAGCAAAACTAAATGTTATTAAACTAAAATTCCTACAGTTTCCAGTAAAATGTGTACTTAATTTCACAGGACCAAACAAATCCAAATCTTGAAGGTTGGAGCCTGCCATTAACAATGTTTCTCCTTCATGCTTGTGAATGGGTTACCTAGTCTTCAGTTTTTACACAGGGCACTCAAAGCAAGATAAAAATATATATTTAAATTAGCATCATTTTAATTGTCAGATGTCATACATTCATTAAAATAAGTATTTTTTTGCGGGTTTGGGAAACTGCAGTGCTTTTAATGTTAATTGACGTTTAATTGTTTTGTGTCTAATATCTTTCTTAATCTCTCTTTTCTCAACAGAGGTCATCCTTGCTGAGGCTGACAAGGACAAAAAATAAACCTTCATGCTGTAACATGCACACAGGTCAGTGGACAAGGACGGATGTGCAGTGGAGTGTCAACACTGATACTTAACGTTTCAGGAAAATACTTTGGCTGACACTCTTTTGATTGGTAAATACAAAAAAATCTGTTGGTTTTCCATAGTTGGAATGTTGTTGTATGAATATGTTTGGAAAAGAGTGAGGAGATTAAGACCTTGGAAGTGATTGGGAACAGGAAATTCTTCTTATTATTCACCAGCATAATATAGGCAGTTGCCGCACAGTTGTCTTGCATTTCACATCATATTCTAAACTGCTTTCAACCAATGGGATTCTGACACATGCCACCTAGTAGAACCATTTCATTAGATTATTATTGATATTATCCAATCACCTCAATTCAGGACTTATTTCAGGGGAAATCATTGGCCCAAATGCTTGTCTATCAAGCTTTATGAGCACTGCTGAGTTTGCTGCTGTTTTACACTCTGTGGGGCAATGCCATGTAAGCTCAGCTGCTACATATGTCTCTTTTTCCCATGGTATCATTAAAGTGATCGGATTCACACTCGTTGGGCACGGTTAGCATCTACCATCTATCCTTTATCGACAAGCTACTCAGTAAAGTTGCCATGTAGCATATATTTAAATTGGTAGCTACAATATCAGTTCAATGTGAAAGCATTTAGCTGGAACAGGATATGTTACTCTATGTAATGATAGCAGATCATACAAAAATCCTTATATATGCTGCTTAGATCTGGTTGCCTTTGTGACTGGGTTTTTCAAAAATGATTTTTTAATTTTTTCACCTGCACACTGGCTTTCCCTGCATGTATCAGATTCCACAACCTCTATGAGGGTTTTTTTCTTTATGTTTTAAGGATAGTTATCAGTTTTCAGTATTATTTCAGTATCAAGAGCAAATCAAGGACAAGTGTTCTATGCACTGCAGTTTTAAAGAGCACTGAGGCAAAGTTACAGCCAATGGGTTTGCACATCAGGCTTATCTTATTAAAATACCAACAGCTTTTATTTAGATTACATTACAGGCATTTAGCAGACGCTCTTATCCAGAGCGACTTACACAACTTTTACATTGTATCCATTTTATACAGCTGGATATATACTGAAGCAATGCAGGTTAAGTACCTTGCTCAAGGGTACAACGGAAGTGTCCTACCCGGGAATCGAACCTGCGGCCTTTCGGTTACAAGCCCAGTTCCTTACCCACTGTGCTACACTCCGTCCAAGCATATTTATTTATTTATTTACAAGCATATTTATTTATTTATTTATTTCGGAGAGTGGACAGTCTGCCCCCCTAATGTTTTTTTCAGTTCAATAGTAGTAGTAGAGAGTGTTACAGCTGGAGATGGGATGACTGTATAGGACGTTTCGTGGCTGAGAACTGAACCCCCAGCCATTTTAAGAAACAGCTGAAAACATGTATGCTTTTTTTGTATCTGGAAAATGCGCAGTGTGGACAGTGTAGGACAATGTTTGTCTGAAAAACTCATGAACAGCAACACCGGGCAAGATTAAAGACTGTTTCATTTGTTATTCTATTCTATTGCTCTTGTATCTTTCTCATAAATAATTTTAATTTTCATTTATTTAATGACATTTCTCTCATCTCCACTTCAGACCAAAGCAAAGCAGTAGCCTTCTTGCTGCCGTGAGGTTTTCTCATTGCTGCAGTCAGCCTGTTGTTGAAATGGTCGCATGTCAGACCTCGATACTCGCTTGGCCTCTGGATTTTGTTCCGTGGAAGCACCCGTAAATCTTAGTGTGAGAGGGGGCATGACGCTACGGTGGCTAAATGCCACACATCTTGGCGCACAGCTAGCGAGTGCCATTGGAGCAGTGTTGTTAGCCGCACTATGACGTTGCAGTTAGCAACAGTGCGGGCATGTCGCGTGCGGGCCTAGCAATTGGATGGCTGCCTGAAGTACCCAGCCAGCCTCTCCTCATAGGTGTTTAGTGGCTCGCTGTAAAACAGCCACTGCGTCTCAGGGTGTATTTGAAGGTAGGGCTGGGGGATATGAGACGACGATAATTATCGAACGCAGTAGCGGTCATCGCCGCGGTGTGGTGCATTACCGTTCTTACCGTCAACCGTGCTTCAGAGGCCGTGTGAAATGCTTCTGGAAAACACGTCACCGCTGTTATCTATTGGGTGACCATAGGACAGCCAATCAGCAGCAAGGCCTCACAGCTTCCATATGATTGGCGAGAACACTTCGCATTGTCTTATCAACACCCAATAGATGGCTACTTTTTTTTCTCTGAAAGCATTTCAGACAGCCTCTTTATTTTGGTTGTTTACTACCGCTTTAGGTATAAGTAAAAAAAGAAAATAAAAAAATAAACACGAGAAGAAAGGTAATACACCATATCGGAATGGAATCATTTGGACAAATTCCCGAAGTAGTTCATCTTTCTCAAGCATAGCAGAAATGATCTGTGTTTGGAGGCAAAAATGTATTTATTTATTTTTTGCCATTTTTCTCCCCAATTTAGTGGTTATACCAATTCCCCATGTGTATCACGGTCCTGGTCGATGCGCTATCCTTCTGTTGGTCTGGGGAGGGTGTAGACTACCACATGCCTCCTCCGATAAATATGGAGTCGCCAGCCGCTTCTTTCCACCTGACAGGGAGGAGTTTCACTGGGAGAGCGTAAGGCGTGTGGAGGTTCACGCTATCTCCCCCAGATCCCCTCCCTGCTGAACAGGCGCCCCGACCAACCAGTAGGAGTCGCTAATGCAACGATCAGGACTCGTACCCTCACCGGCTTTCCCACCCACGAACACTGCCAGCTGTGTTTGCAGGAACATCTGACCAAGCCGGAAGTACCGCTGCTGGGGATTGAACCCAAGTCTCTGCGGTGGTAGGCGAGTGCTTTGGAGGAAAAAATTTGCCAGGGGTTTTGCGATCCGTGGATCAATTCCAAATAGTGTCGAAAAATGAATTCCAAGCCTTTTTCATCTAGAAAGAATTGTTTACTGGGTCCGGTTTTGCGTTTGCACAGCGTAAGCAAGTACAGCAGCTTATGTTCTCACTTCAGCTTGAACAAGTGGCTGGTTTATTTTTTCCCAGGGAACATAAAGGAAGAATGTGTCTCTCCCCGCATCTGGGTGTTTGTAACATAGCACCAGTTCCATATCCCAGCATGCAATGGAAGGCAACTGGTGTTGGGTTTGAACAGAAACTATTAAACAACAGTTGTTTGTTTTTTTTGTGTCACACGCAGCAAACTGCTCAGTGCAGTCAACATAACGTACGGCTTATTCTGTTGGAATACCCTTTGTTGAGCGCAAACTCGTATGAATGTTTTTAGTGTTTTTAATGAACTGTAGGGACTGACAGTGGACCTTTTATGACTGCTGCATAGCTGTACATTTGGGCTGGAGAAGACAGAAAAGCCATGTGAGCTCTCCTTCCTTAAGTTGCAGGCAAACTTAGGAGGAACTAACAGCCTAGTTGGGGAGGGGCTGGAGGACAGGAAATGGACACCGGGGGAGGGGGCATTGTCTGCCTCTACATTTGAACATTTTGCTCACGTATTTGATCATCTGTCTGGGGCCTGGCCTAGTGGGACAGAAGCAGAAGTGAACTCCTGCGGTTGGGTCCACACAAGGCGGGTCTCTGGACTAAAGGGGATGCAGCTTCTCCCATGTAAAAGTTCTGTTTCGACGTTCTAAAAATGACCCCACCACAGGTCTGTGTGATCCTCCATCCAACGTCTTCACGTTCCCCTGAGCCGACAGCCGCAGCCCAAAGCTGCCCACTGCCCTCTCCCGCTCAACGCTGCTCTTTTCCCCGAAAAAGGGGCATGATACAATTGCAACTACACTTGTGATGTTTGAACTTGTAGATTTTTAGTCCACATAGGATGCAGCTATTGTACCCCAGATAATGGTGTTATACTTACCCCAAACATCAGCTTTATAAATGGGCTAAAGAAGGGTATGGAACTGGAAACAAATAGCCCAGATTCCCACCTTTAGTGAGCATGTGGCTTTATGCAATGTAAACATATAATAATATTAATAAATGGTCATCCAATAGAAAATCAGTAATGTCAGATATTTTAACTGTTTTAATATCGGGCCTTGTTTATTCACAGTTGCCCCCCTCTCCCGTTTGTTTTCCCTATGTGTCTGACAGATGTATATTAGGACCAGCAGGAGCCAGACCCACAACAAAAGTTAACGGTGAGTGCCAGAGGTCGGACTGTATTCTGTTCAAAAGACCACACGCAACTTCAGTTCCCCCTGCTGGTGGAGGAAGTGATTAACAGGAGTGTTAACCCTCCTGAGACCCAATAAACCCAAGTTTTAGTATTTTAGTTTCTTGACATAATGCATGTGTCTTGGATGACAAAAACATTTTGCAGTGAAAATATTTTATTGTCATTGAATGTCCCCTGCAGCACAGTAGTATATACGGTTCTTGACACTAAGACCAGAGACTTCAAGTCCCCTACAGAGAACAAAAATGAATTGCTGAGTCCTGGGAGATTATATGTCACTACATCAGAACGGATGTCCTAAATGCTAAATGCTAAATGTTAGAAGTGCATTTTGAAGTGCGGCAAATTGATCGACCTGCTTCATAAATGTTCTCACCTGTCTTGATTTCAGATGTAGGATCTTCCAGGACGTTTATGGAGGTGATCGAAGGGAGAACAGAAATGTGTAAATATAAAGGAAGAAAAAAGAATGTTTATTGAGTTCACCTGGAGTACAGGTACTTTGTGAGTTCAGAAAGCCAGATCCTTGACACTGACCTTTTTGCTCAGAAAAATAATAATACACTTCTTAGCAAATTACACGACTAAACACTATGTAGAGACGGAACCAGGTATTCGCAGGTATTTATTCCTGGCTGTGTCCTCTATTCTGGTTGCATAAGTAGTTGTACCCAATAAATGAGTAAGTCACATGAACACTGTATCAAAATGGACACTGTATTAAAATGCACAGATGTTTATTAAAATTCATATTTTCATTCTACACTCGTTTTCAAGGGATGGTGTGTTCATGTGTTACTGGTGTCTTTTTTTGCAGAAAGCTATTTTAATGTAGGACTTTAAATGTTTCTTCAGGGCAGTCATTTATTTCCATACTTAACATTACATAACATAATGAGGAGAAAAGGCCATTCAGCAGAACAACGCTCACCATTTTCCTGACTACATTAGTGCTCTGATTACCTACAGACTAGATAGTATCGAACACCGTATCAAGCCAAGTCTTGAAAATCCCCCAAGTTTCTGCCTCTATTCAAATCAAGTCAAGTCAAGTCAAAGTTTATTTGTATAGCACATTTACAACAACCACAGTTGACCAATGTGCTGAACAGACTTAAAATACCAAAAAACGAATATAAAATAAATAAAAATAAGAAAAAAAGTAAACAATAGTGTCGGACAAGCAAGGACTAATTAAGAATATGCTTCTTTTCTGAATCCAGCGGTTCCAACAGTCAATGTCCTTGTTAAAATGTTCAGCACTGAATACTGAACCAAGTGATATTGCATGCTAGAACCCCTCACTTAACCTACATGTAAAATATATTTTATTAGGTTTAATTTAATAATTATGTTTAAAATTAGAATTATCAATTAAATCACCAAATTCTTTGATAGGTCAGTCTACAGAAAACTGGTGGAATCAACCAACAAGTCAAAACAAGCTGTATATGAGGTTTTCAGATTAAATAATTTAATTCAATAAGAAGCAGTCAATTATATGAATTAATTGAATTAAAACATACATTCTTTATTGAATGCAGGCACACTACTTCTAAATTACACAGACATACAGCAAAACTTTAAACAACTAACCTAGAAATACCAGAAAATAGAGAGAGAGAGACGGATAAGAGAGAGAGACAGAGAAACGGATCAGCCAGACCTTGCCAAAGTACCACCCACTTCCAGTATAAGTGCCACAAGGAAACCAGCTAAAAGCACACAACCAAGGAACCACCACCAATATAAAAAGAGGAAAACTCTTCTTCTTCCAGGCTCTGAAACCAAACGCAACACAACACTTTCTTCCTGTGGAAATCTTAAATACCTTACCCAGCATGGCTTGAGGATGTTTTGCCCTTATTGGGTGATGCTGAGTTAAGGTGTAGGATAGAAGGGAAGTGGGGTCAGACTAATTTATGACAAGGACTGGCCTACCTAAAGATTAAAGAGGACATGGGAAAAGGAAATGTTAGGCATGTAGGGTCTCCGACCCCCGATATGGTGTCCTGTGTCATCTGATTTGTCTCTTCGGAGGGGGTGTGACCCATAGATTGTCTGCCTAGATTAGGGTATCAGTGGATTTTATATTGCCCCAATCACATTTGCTTTGATGCTTGTGATGGGGTGGCCAGGCCACATTCTTATTCACTGATTCCCTCTCTAAGGCCAAAATCTAAACACTACATATCCTACAATAGTAATAAAAGAATTACGGCACAATAGAAGATAAAATCAAGGTGACAAGCTCAACTCGAATTGAATGCCAACGAATACCCGGCCTATTACATGACCTGGCAGGGTATTCCACACATTGACTACTCTCTGTATGAAAAAATTCTTCCAAATGTCTGTACGAAATTTACCTTTTGCTATTTCCATTTACAGTGAGCTCCATAATTCATTGGACAGTGACATATCTTTTGTTATTTTGGTTCTGTACTCTAGCACTTTGAGTTTGAAAGGATACAATGACAATGAAGTTGAAGTGCAGAGTATTTTCATCCATATCAGATGAACCGTTTAGAAATGACAGCACCTTTTGTACATGGTCCCCCCATTTTAAGGTACTACAAGTATTTGTTGAATTGGCTTCACAGATGTGTTTCATTAAGCAGGTGTATTCATTTGTGTCGTTAGTGAATGCAGAAGAGAGCTGTTGATGTCTAGTCTTGATTCTAGACTTTGCGATTGCCTTTTGAGATTGTTGTTGGGGTGTGACAACATGAGGAAGACAGCAGTGTCGATGTAAATTAAGCTGGCTGTCATAAGGCTCAGAAATGAAAATCAATCAAAAGACCCGGTGGACCGAGGAAGACCACTGTAGTGGATGACCGGAGAATACTCTTTATGGTGAAGAAAACCCCCCTGACAAGACTTTATTCCAGAACTCTTGGGGTTCTTTTAGGTGCTTTTTAGCAAACTGTAATCTCGCCTTTCTGTCCTTCAGGCTTATCAGTGGTTTTCATCTTGTAGTGTACCCTCTGTAGTCCTGCTGGTGTAGTCTTCTACGTATGGTAGACTTTGACACATCTACACCTGCATCCAGGAGAGTGTTTTTGATCTGTTGGGCTGTTGTCTGGGGGGTTTTCTTCACCATAGAGTATTCTCCAGTCATCCACTACAGAGGTCTTCCTCAGTCTACCGGGTCTTTTGACAGAATTGAGTTCACCAGTTATTTTTTTCTTGTTAATGATGAACCAAACTGTTGACTTGGGCATGCCCAGGGTTTTTGCAATGTTCCTGACTGATTAATTTTCATTTCTGAGCATTATGTCTGCACTTCAACCTCATTGTCATTGTATCCTTTGAAACTCAAAGTGCTAGAGTACAGAACCAAAATAACAAAAAATGTGTCACCGTCCAATGAATTATGGTACTTACTGTATGTCCCCTCGTTCAACTAACAGAACTCAACCTGACGAATCTCTTGTGGTTTCTTGATCCCAAGTGAATTATGAATTTAAAAGCCTCAATCAAATCACCTGAGTCTCCTTTTTCTAAGCTTGAAGAGATTAAGCATTGCAAGTCTTTGCTCATAGATTTTACCTTTCATACCACGAAGCAATTTAGTTGCTCTTCTTTGAACCTTTTCCAGAGACTCTATATAGCCGCGTTTCCACCGCAGGAACTATACCCCGGAACTAGGAACCTTTTGAGGAACTCAGTGCGTTTCCACCGCAGGAACTAGGGTCTAAATTTAGTTCTGGGGGCTTTGTTTTACCCCCCAAAACGTTCCTGCTCGGGGGGTAGTACTTTCCGAAAGTACAGGAACCTTTTGGGTGGAGCTTGCAGCGCTGAACATTTCTGATTGGTCGAGTACTCGTAGCATTTGTGTTGTATTTATTTTCCGCCATTACCCGCCATGTTTGAAAATATGCAGCGGCAAACCAATTTATTTTCATAATAACTTCAAATCAAACTTGTATGTTATGCGGTGCAGTAGCCTACTTTTGGTTATAGCCTGTCAACGTCTTGGAATTATAACGTGTGCTCTTCTGTTCTTTTCTTGCTTTAGTATTCGTTTTATAAAATGCTAAGCATTCGTGCTGGGACAGCATATTACGTAGGCTACCAAAACATTCAAACGGATTAATTCGGTTGCTGAATATTTTCTTCCGGATTTTCTTTGTTAGCCCGTTGTAATTGACTCAAAACGTTTGATACAGTTATGTGAGGTATGCGGTAGTTCTGCATAATTAACATTGGTGATACAGTACAAGCAAACTGGAAATCACCTTCCGCACTTTTTATCCGGGTAAAATAACTTCTTTTAATTCTAGTAATCTTCCCTTTAGCTTTTTCAGACTGCCGTAATTTTACTCAATTTTACTGCCATTTTTCAATTCCACGAAAAGACCAGGAAGACTATGGACTCATTTATGGTGCATGGTTCGCATCTGGAGGGCACACTTCGCTGCTCGGCTAGCAGTAACTTCGAAGGAAAGCAAACGGTGGCTGTACCACTACTAATTTACATTTTCACACAAGTCCGAGTTTTCGTTCTATTCTTGTCATTTTGCGATTAGCCTATATGGAATTGACGACGAGAAAGTAATAAAACAGCAAATTGTTTACAACGTGTGCATGTTTTCTGCTGTTAATGAATGTGTTTGAGAGGATATATGAAAATCAATAAATACAAAAGTAACCATATATAGTCATTGTTGGTAACCCGTTGTATATAAGTGGAATAAACCCCTTCGGGCTGTCCCGGTTATTAGAAAATAATGTAGGCTACTTCGGTGGTAGTATGGTGTTACAGAAGAAATCGTATGACAGATGGACCGACGACAACGTCAGTGGGCTAATTTGCCTAATCTTCGCGGTACTTTAGACCCCGGTGGAAACGCAGACAACCATTGGCTGAAGGAACCTTTTAGTTCCTGGTAAAGTAGTTCCTGGGACTGAAAGTTCCGGGTAATTTTGGTGGAAACGCGGCTTATCTTTCTTCTGGTACGGTCCCCAGAACCTCACACAACACTTTCAGCCGTACTGAGGTGAATCTCAAAGCACTATGCAGTGAACTACAACAAGCTTTAAGCTTTTTTGTATACATTTTTTAAAATGCCAGCATTCAGCATACATTTTGTTAACTGATTAACTCTTTAATGCTAATATGAGGCTTATATGTGTGATTAGATACATTTTTATGAAGAATAAGTGGGTAATGTACAAACACACAACCTCTGGATGCATAATGTTGCTGTTCAAGCTGCTTTGGAGTGACTTGAAGTGCATTGTCTTGACTTAAACCACAAATAACTGAATCAATCTTTCTGTTTTATTGATCAAGACAACATGATAGTTTAATCACAGTGTTCATTTGTTGTTGAGCTGGGTTTGAAAGTCCAACGTGTGTTTATACAATATGAAAAAAACGTTTTTGCAAAGGTAAGGCAAGTTCCCAAATTTACATTACAGCCAATTAGCAGACACTCTGATCTAGAGCTTCTTTTACACAATTTACATTGCATCCATTTATACAGTTGAATATGTACTGGAGCAATGCAGGTTAAGTACCTTGCTCAGGGACACAATGGCAGTGCCCCATCTGGGAATCAAACCTGTAACCTTTAGGTTACAAGGCCAGTTACCTACCCATGTACTACCCTACCCTACACAAAGAACAGTATGCAGGTGGAAAATGCCAGATATATTACTATTACTTCTCTAAAATGAGTTGCCCTTCTATTGCTGACATTTATATTGTACACTGATTAGAACTAATGCAATGAACAGGACTGTGTAAGAGTGCAAACTATCCATAATGGTAATTCATGAAAAAACTCCTGTATTTCAAAGCCATGTTTCGCCAGATATTACATTAAGCCTTCAAGCCCGTAAGATGCACATTTTTATATATATTTTAGCAAGTCTACTTTAATAAATGATACAATATGTCATGTAATATTTAGCAAAGCAATAATGAAAATAAACTCATGCCACGCTGTGTGGTCAGGTATGGTCAGTTTGTTCAGCCAGTTCCTCCCCACTGTGTACCACTTTCCGGCGTGATACCCATCTCCAGAAGGCTGGATTCACAATGATTGACAGAAAGAGGAGGACTGCCACGCCCACACAGATCCGAACCACATTCTCCACAGCACGGTAAACTGAGGGAGCAAAAAAACAAAAAAGTCAAGGATTGAAACAGGCTGTGGGAATATAAACTACATGCATTTCAGAATTTGGCAACAAATTTTAGTCTGCTCGAACAAGCATTTCATGTACATTTCTGTAATGCTAATCAAATAAAACTACTTTGTTACTCTATTATATATCTTTAGTATGCTTTTAATTACCTCACTATCATATTTGTATTATTCTTTTATTATATTAAATTATTATTATTTTATTATTATCCTTTATTATTATTATTATTATTATTCTTTTATTTATTCATGATTTATTATTTGTATTTGAATTTCTTTGTTTTTTTCTCATTTTATGTGAAGCACTTTGAGCTGCATTTTATGCATGAAATGTGTTAGATAAATACATTATTATTGTTATTATTATTATTATTATTATTATTATTATTATTATTATTATTATTATTATTATTATTATTATATACACCATATAGACAAAAGTATGTGGACACCTGACAGCCAACATCTCATCTAAAATTATGGGCATTAATATGTAGTTGGTTCACCCTTAGCTTCACTCTTCTGGGAAGGTTTCATATTAGTTGTAGGAGCATTGTTGCAGGGACTTGCTTCCATTCAGCCAGAAGAGCATTAGTGAGATTGCGCACTGATTGGGCGATTAGGCCTGGCTCACAGTTGGCTTTCCAATTGATACCAAAGGTGTTGGATGGGGTTGAGATCAGGGCTCTGTGCAGGCGAGTTAAGTTACACTAATCTCAACAAAACCATTTCTATACGGACCTCGCTGTTTGCCCATGGGAATTATCATGGTGAAACAGGAAAGGGCCTTCCTCAAACTGTTTCCCCAAAGTTGGAAGCACAAAATCACCTAGAATGACATTGTATTAAGATGTGCCTTCACTGGAACTAAGGGGCCTAGGCCAAATCACGAAAAACAGCAGAAAACCAAGCGGTGTCCAGATACTTTTGTTCATATAGTGTATAATTGGAGCCTATTTCTCAGTAAATTATGTGCATTTATATGCCACAAAAGCCAGCAAAATTATTATTGGCTAACCAGCCTTCAGCTACAACTGAGATATCCAGGTTTCTGAAAAAATAACAACTGAACCATATGAATCTCTAAATTTAATGCTCTTTATGAGACTGTGGTCAGGGTTCTGTCATTTCGTCCTGTCTTATTGAAATATCCCACCTGTAATGCAAATTTAGCATCATGCCTTTACATACAGTGCCATCCTAAACAGTTCACATTCCTGATGAGCAAAGGCTGTATGAAATAAACAATCCCAATAACGATCTGGGACAATTATACTGGAACAATTATACTGCAGTAGTATAAAATAATACAATTCATTTTTCAGCATGCTGCCTTTGCTCCTCCTGAATGAATAATTTTGTAGGGTATTGTATATGTCCTCTTTTTTCTGTCTGTCTTAGTTTTATTTATACCATTATTCAGATTCAGAATGGGATTAAAAATAAAAACATTTTTATACAATATAATACATTTAAATTACATTGCAACTTTCTATTTTACATCATAAATCAAAAACAGAGCTCAACTTATATTAGAAATAAGCGACAATGTATGATACGCAAGGGTACAATGGATACGTAAATGGATTTAACTCTTCACTTGTCTGTGGTCTCAATTATAAATTGCTTCATGACTTACTGATATGGCTTGGCATGAAGCCTTCACTGATGAGGGAGTAGTACGGTCTGTCTGTCCTGTTCCCTCTACATCTATATTCACCATCAGAGGAGCTATCCCAGAATCCCACTGTGTGCCTCTCTCCAGTGTGGTTTAGTGAGCTCTGGGTTCCGTCTCTGTACCACGTGTAGTTCCAGTCAGCAGAAGTAAAGCCCAGAAGCTCACACCTCATTGCTAGAGTGCCTTTAGTGATGAAGACCCCCATCCATCCTTCATCCAGGGTCACTACCGCCTGAGGCAGAGCTGCAAGATCATTCATTGCTTATCATCCAACTCAACGTGTTATACGGGGAAAAAAAGATACAGGACATGGAATCTATAATCCACTAGGCCTTACATTGCATGGTTAATAGCAGAAAGTTACTGTAGTTGGAGTGACAGGTCTCTCTCCCTATCGTGGCACATGATACTAAAAAAAGGGAATTCCTCTTCACATTGGTGGACAGCTGATGAAATTCATTGCCTTCTTAATAGGTGTATGTAGTGTGCTGTTCTCCAGTTATAATATGTCAGAACCATGTTGCTGTTTGACATCAAAGTGAGAAATCGGGCAGGCTTGCGAGTGAACTCATGAACTGAACAATTATCTAGGAATTGTATGCCTAATACTGTATTAGGTTGTTTAAATTATTTTTATAAAATTACTCACCCATTTTGTTTCAGGTCTAATACCTCAACAGGCCTGACAACACAATCATGCTCTAAATTGTGTTACCGGGTAAAAACGGTAATAAGCAGCAATTTATTCATCCTATCAACTGACACCACACAGCCCTGTAGTGAAGGGTAAGGCTGTGATTCTGTGAGTCCAGCACGTTCTCATAAAAAATAACGACTGGGCTTCAGATATATCACAGAAAGTAGTTATATGACATCATTAATTAATTTGCATATTTCAGTGTTATAATGGAATTAATTTGCATATTTATCCCTGCTCATTATATTCCCATTGTGTATGAGAGGCAGCTCTCTCTCCTCCTAACTCAATTATGGCACCAATAACTGCCAAATGGTTTTTTCAAAATCTCAGTCAAGGGAACAGTATTTACTCGGTTAATGTAAGGCAGTGCAAGCCTGACACACACAAAATGGTAAATAGTGGCAAAGAGTTTGCAGTTGAAATGTATCAGTTTACTGTGGACATGCAAAATAAATCATATTTACCTCGTACAGTCAATGTAGCAGAGCTGCCAATCAGAGAGTGTACAGATGCTCTCCTTGTAAGTTCTCCTCTGCAGGTGTACAGTCCAGCATGTGACTGATCAGCAGAGAGGATTGTGTATGTGTCTCCATTTACACTGCTCGAGTCAGCCTTGTCTACAGGAAGCTCCCGTCCATCTCTGTACCATTTATACATCCACTCTGCAGAGCTGCCTTGAATTACACACCTCAGAGTCACTGTTTCATTGGGGAAGACCTCTG